>NW_025966953.1:1414-27371 GCF_021869965.1 Rhincodon typus | reverse complement strand
ACAGTGCTTCCATTCCTCAGGGCTAAACCGCTAATCATGTGGCCCTCCATCCATTCTGATCCCATTGCATTGAGGCACTGCTTCAGAATGGACCCTTCGTACTCACCCACTGACAGTGCTGACGACATGTACTGACTGTCTAAAATGTGAGCACTCCCTTGATTCTGACTCTCACAATGATGTACTCGCTCAGTACCAATGCTCTGACAGTGAAGCACTTCCTCCAAACTGACCTGCTAACAACGAGGCAGTCCCTCAGGACGAACCTTCTGATAGATCTGCAATGCCTGCGTACTGATCATCGAAACGTGTGCGACCCCTTCAATTCTTACCCTCTTACAATGAGATAGTGCCTCAGCGCTGACCCTCTGACAATAACGCACTCCCATAGTTCTGACGCTCTGACAATGAGGCTTTCATTCAATATTTACACTGGGATAGACCTGCAAAATCTCAGTCCTGGCTGTCCAATCAAGAGGCTCATCCTCAATTCTAACCCTGTTACAATGAGGTACTGTTTCAGTATTGACCCTCTGCGTCTGTATCATTTTAAACCCGATGTTATCTGTCTCGGAGAGTGCACAAAACCATTTTGAAATCAAAGTAATCCTTTGAAAGATAGTTAAGTAATAACAGTGCCGTTTTCTTGGTGTTTGTAATAAATTTCAGGTAAAGTTTGGACACACGAAATCGCAAATTTACAGAAGGTGAAGGAGGACATTTGGCCCATCATACTGAGTTGTCTCTATTATCTCATGCAAATCATTTTTCCGCCTATCACCTGCACACCATTTTCATCCAATGCCCTCTGTACGTCTCCATTGAACCTCATTCATCACATTTACAGCAGTGCACTCCATAACCTAACTACACACTGTGTCATAAAGCTCTTCTACGAGCAGGGACATCTTCTCCCGATCTACTCTGTTTCGACCACTCACGATTTCAAAAAATCTCAATTCCATCTCCTCTCAGCCTGCTGTTGAGAGAGAACAGTCCCAAACTCTTCAATCTATTCTTACAGCTGAAGCTTTTCCTACCTGGAACCATTCTAGTAATAATCAGCACATCAATGCATTTGCCTTTTTCCTATAATGTGCAGGCCACAACTGTGCACAATACTCCAGCTGAGATTTAACTTACCTTGCAGAATTTCAATATCATCAACTTCTTACTTGTATACTCTATACCCCTATTAACAAAGGCTGTATGCTTTATTTATTGCTCTCTCCATCTGTACTGCTGCCATCATTTCAACTGTGCACGTCCATACTCCTGTGTTACATTGGTAGGAAAGTCACTTGAAAGACAAAGCGCATCACCTTACACTTCTCCGCATTGTACTTCATCTTCCACCTATCTGCCCACTCCAGCAACTTTTCAATGCACTTTTGGAGTTCCACACTATTCTTCTCACAATTTACAATTCTCAGCTTTAATGGCATCTGCAAACTTGAAAATTGTCCCCTGCACACCACGATCAAGATAATTAATTATCTATCAGGAACGACAAACGTCCCAGTAGCAGCCCCTGGAGAATTCCACTACAAGCCTGCTTCCCAGCCGGAAAAATATCCGTTCACCATTATTGAAATATTGGACTGGACAAAGAGGAAGGCATTCTTTCTTTGAATAATGCCACAGGCTTTTTAATATCCATTTCTGAATCTCACTGCATCATATATCCAGCAACGCAGCAACTCCTTGATAATGTCAGACGAGATCATACTCTGTCATAACCAGAATGACACATAAGCCCTCAATTGAGCCCTGCAGTCAAAGTCGGTTTGAGAACCTTGATTCGATGGTCCCACTCTTGATTAAGTGGTTTGCCAAAGTTCGCATGGTAGACTGGTTAACAAGGTTAGATCACATGGAATACAGGGAGAACGAGCCATCTGGATACAAAAATTGACGGGAAGGTAGGAGAGAGGGTGGTGGTAGAGGGTTGCTTTTCAGATTGAACTCCTGTGACCAGCGGTTTGGAGGGTTTGAGCTATAAGGAGAGGCTGAATAGGCTAGGGTCATTCTTCCTGGAGTGTCAGAGGGCGAGGAGGACCTTACAGACGTTTATAAAATCATGACAGCATGACTAGGGTGAACAGCCAGGGTCTTCTCCCCGAGGTAGGGGAATCCAAAACTAGATGTCATGTGTTTATTTTGAGAGGGGAAGTTTTAAAAGGGACCGAAGGGGCAACATTTTCATGCAGAGGATGGCACATGTACGCAATAAGCTGCCAATAGAATTGGTGAAGGATGGCACAATAACAAAATTTCAGAGGCAAGTGAATGGGTCTACGAATAGGAAGGGTTGAGGGATACGGCCAAACTGAATAGATTAATTTTGGTTATCTGGTCAGTATGGACGAGTTGTACTAAAGTGTCTGTTTTCATACTGTACATCTGCGATTCTATGATTCCATGTTTCACTGACAATAAGGCACTTTCTCAGTAATATCCTCTGAGAAAGAGGCACCCCCACACTGCTGCAAATACCTCAGTACCGACCCTCTTAATATGTGGCACTCCCTCAGTTCTAACCCATTGATCGTGACACAATGCCTCTGGACTCACTCTCTAATCAGTTGGCACTCCCTCAATTCCAACACCTACACAATGAGGCACTGCCTCCGTATTGACCCTCTGACTCCTACAGATCTGACTCACTGACAGTCCTGTATTGTTATTTAATCATTTCACACTCCCTCAATTCTGACCCCACTACATTGAGGAAATGACTCAGTATTAACCCTCTGGCAATGAAGGGCCCCCTCAGTACTGAACCTCTGACTGTGCTTCAATACCTCAAGACTGACACTCTGTCAATAAGGCATTCCCTCAGTGCATTCTCTAAGTGCTGCAATACCTCAGCACGGCTCCTGTAATCTCGTGGCACTCCTTCAATTCTAATAACTTTAGGATGTGGCACTGCCTCAATGTTGACCCTCTGACAATGAGGCAACCCCTCACTACTGAATGTCTAATTATGTGGCATACCCTCAATTCTGAACCCTTTACAATGAGGGAATGTTCACTGATGATTGCACAATGTTCAGAACCATTCGCAGCTCCTCAGATACTGAAGCAGCCCTTGTTCAAATGCAACAAGACATGGCTTGGGCCAACAAGTGCCAATAACATTTGTGTCACACAATACAATCATCAACCATAAGAGACAATCTAACCACTGCCCCTTGGCATTCTACGTGTTACCATCACTGAATCCCCACTATCAACATCCTGAGGCTCATCATTGACCAGAAACTCAACTGCACTCACCACATAAACACGGTGCAAGAGCAGGTCAGAAGCGAGGAATACCACAGGGAGTAATTCTCCTGCTGACTCCTCAAAGCCTGTCCACCATCTACAAGGCACAAGTCAGGAGTGTGATAGAATAGTCCCCACTTGCCTGGATGAGTGCAGCCCAAACAACACAAGAAGCTTCAAACCATCTCGTACAAAGCAGAACGCTTGACTGGCACGACATCCACAAATATCCACTCCGTCTACCAACGACAGTCAGTAGCAGCAGTGTATGCTGTCCACAAGATGCACTGCAGAAATTCACTAAAGATCCTCAGATTTACCCACGACCACTTCCGTCTGGAAGAACAAGGGTAGCATATTAGAAATGCCACCTTCAAGTTCCCCTCAAAGCCATTCACCATCATGACTTGGAAATACATTGAATGCAACTGTGAAAGAAGACAGTCATCCACCAAGAGGGAGAAAGAGAGAGAGAAAATCTGAGAGAAATTACAAATGCTTCAGACAAACTAAAATTGTAATCTTCAAATATCCTTTTTAATAGCACTAGAGCAGAGAGGGGCAACCATTACATAATCAATATCACTAAATCAGAAGTTAACAGAAACATGTCAGCCCCAGGACATAGAGAACATACCCACTTCTGTAAATAATACACAAGATTTATCTGTTCTCGTGATGGCAGGCATGGTCTTGTTGAAGAAGATTCTTTCTGAAAGATGGCTCCTTCACCATCGCTCAGTACTAGCATGGGAGTGTCTGTGTGGTGGTGGGGGATGGCTCGGTTAAAGATGATCTTCTGTTTCCTTCACTGTCTGAATGTTAAAAAGAATGCATCAGTTAGTCAAGTGATGAACTCCCCATGGGAATGGTGGGGGTGTGGGGGTGAAGGGGGTGGAACAGTTTAAGGGATAAATGTGCGTTGGGAAAACCATCCAAATTGGGGGAGTTATGTATGAGGCTAATACTGTCAGACTGCTGTTGGGTGGGGCAGAGGACGAGGATATATGCAGAAACCGTCTGCTCATGTTGTGGGATACTGTTGCACCTGTCAGAGCAGGACATGGAGAGGAAGTAACATAATGCATGCATATGGAACTGAAACATCAAATTTACAGGGCAACAACTGTTCCATCTCCAAGGACTTGGTGCAAATGCCTTAACAACTGAACAGACCGGCAAATTCCAGGAGAGGTAGTCACTCAGCAGACTTTTCATCATTTCATCAGAAGGCTGAGGACAACATGAGCTTCTGAATCTTTCCACATCAAGACACAAGTCAGTCCTGGACAGGTGCAGCTCCAACAACACAAGAATCTCAACACTGTTCAGGACAAAACAGCCCACTTGATTGGCACCACATCCACAAACATTCACTCCCTCCACCACCAACACTGAGTAACAGCAGTGTGTACCATCGACAAGGTACACTGCAGAAATTCCGCCAACAATCCTCAGACAGAACTTTCAAAACACGTGACTACTTCCATCTGGAAGGACAAGAGCAGATACATGGGAATACCACTCCCTACAATATCCCCTCCAAACTTTAAATATGTCACCATTCCTTCACTGTCACTGGGTCAAAACCCTGGACCTCCCTTCCTAACAATATAGTCCTTACAAGCAGTGGCCAGTGGTTAGCACTGCTGCCTCGAAACACCAGAAATCTGGGTTCAATTCAGTCTCAGGTGACTGTGTGTGGGGGTTTGCACATTCTTCCTATGTCTTTGTGGGTTTCCTCCAGGTGCTCCGGGTTCCTCCTAAAGGCTAAAGATGTGTGGATTAGGTGAATTGGCCACGCTAAATTGCCCATTGTGTCCAGGGATGAGTAGTTATGTGAATTATACATAGGAAGTGCAGTGTGACAGGGAATGCGTGGGGGTGGTCAGTCTGGTGGAATGCTTTTTGGAGTCATTATGGTCTTGTTGGGCCAAATGGCCTGTTTCCACACTGTAGGGATTCTTATGATTGTGGGTCAACTGTCAGCACAAGGACTGGAGTGGTTCAAGAAGGCAGCTCAACACCACCTTCTCATGGGGCAACTAATGGCAGCCAATAAAGCTGGACCAGACAGCGATCTTTAGATCTCACAAATGAATTTTAAAAATCCTGAAGTCCTCACCCATGGGGTCATTCCACTCAATCTTGTCTCTTTTGGATCGTAAAAACAAGAAGAATAGGAGTAAGGACTTGGAGCCTGTTCCACCTTTCAACATGATCATGACTGATCATTGAACTCACACTGTTTCTACCCACTGTCTTTGTTCTCTTTATTTCTAAGCACCATGTCCAATTTCCCTTTGAAAATAGTCAATGGTCTGACCTCAACAGTTCCCAGACAGAATTCCACAGGCTGACCTCTGTCTGGGTGAAGACATTTCTCCTCATTTCCTGAATGATCTCCCTTTCCTCCTTGACTCTAAGCCCTACTTCTGGACTCCTAAGTCATTGTCCAGTCCTCTTTAAATTTATAGGCTTCCATCAGATGCCCGTTCTTCTTTTAAACTCCCACGAATATAGACCTAACTGATCCAGTTATTCATCTCTCAATACGACCATCCCAGAAATCACTCTGGTAAATCTTTCACTCACTGTCACTATCACCAATCCATGAATCCCCTCAATAAGGCAGCCAACGAACCATCTGCCTTGTTCACCACCTGCATATGGTCAGGGTCAGGGTCAAGGTCAGGGTCATACTTGCTTTCAGCGACAGGTATAAGGACACTAAGGTCTCAGTACACCACTCCCGTTCCCAATCTTTCACCCTTCAGATAATAAATGGCTTTTCAGTTTTTGCTCCTAACTTAGATAGCTTCACATTTATCCGAGAGATAGTTCATCTGCTACGTACTTACCCACACATCAACTCAGCTCAACCTGCCTAAGAGCCACCATATTATGGCCCCAACAGACGGGATAACAGACAGAGCCAAGACTGAGGAACATGCCTCATGGAAGACTTCGTGCAAGGCTCAACAAAGATGGTATACCCAGAAACAGGCTTCCAACCTCAGGTGTGCACCGGGTTAAAAGTATAGAACGATGGACGAAGAAAGACCAGGTGTTCGGAAACTAATTAGTCACGAGGAACCATGTGACCACGAGTCCGTGTCCAAACCCCACATGAGCAAAAGAGGGCGGGCGCGACAGTTTAACCAATCAGATGACAAGGTCTGAGCATGAGCCCCACCTAAGAACGACAGAGTCTCGTCCGTGAGGACCTGGGCGACGCCCATGACGTGCGGTTGGTCCAATCAGCAGAGGCAGGGGAAAGACTGAATTCAGAAGGAACTTCTACAGCCAGAGGGTTGTTAATCTATGTAATTCCTTGTCCAGTGAAATCGTTGATGCGACTTCAGTAACTTTCTTTTAAAGATAAGGTAGATTTTTTTTTTGAACAATAAAGGAATTAAGAGATACGGTGAGAACGCAGGTAAGTGGATCTGAGCCACAAAAAGATCAGCCATGAACTTATTGAATGGCGGAGCAGGCTCGAAGGGCCGGATGGCCTACTCCTGCTCCTCGTTCTTATGTTCCAAAGCCAGACCACGACCACGACCAGGCCCACACCGAGGAAAGAGCGCCAGAGGAGGTGAAGATAGGTGCCTGCCCCGCAAGAGCGAGATCTCTTGTTTTCAAATTCTGAACCGTCACCGTCAGCACCGACACCGTTCCGCGCACCGCCCCCCACTCGATAATGGGGCCCCTGCCTATGCACCGACCACCCCGCCCCCCTCTGTGGAAAGAGGAAGATACTGTTTTGAGTCCAGTGAAACGTTTTGCAATTGAAGTGAAGTGGAAATTTGATGGATATAATCCTGTCGAAAGGGGATAGAGAAATACATGGAACAGAAGGGATTATTAGCGTAAATTAGAGAGTGAGGGGGTTTGCAGATCAAAGTGTGCCAATGAATAAAAGGGGAAAGAGAGTGGTAAAAGTTGTAGAGGAGAGACAAAGCATTGCTCCAGAGTAAATGTGAAGACAGGATGCAATCACTCGGGGAAAGTATATCCAATCAGAGGACTGTGTTAATGGGTCTAAAGCTGTTGAACTCAGTATTGAATGTAGACCAATGTTTTGTCTCTTCTCAACAACCATTACTACTGCCTTTGTATTCTGCGGAAGGGTCACCGGACCTGGAACTTTAACTCTGTTTTTTATGCCTCCACAGATGCTGCCAGACCTGCTGAACTTTTCCAAAAGCTTCTGTTTTCGTTACCTTTGCCTTTGCTTTGTGTTCAATGGTGAAGTTGATCTTTAATCTCCCTCACCCTGTAACTTTGTCTTGACCTTTTAGCCCACATTCCTGTCTCCCCCTTTCAACAGCATAGAACATATAACATTACATAGAACATTGCAGCGCAGTACAGGCCCTTCGGCCCTCGATGTTGCACCGACCTGTGAAACCAATCTGAAGCCCATCTAACTATCTAAAACACTCTCACATTTTATCTTTTTACTGCAATTGAGTTTAAAGGTAGGGACACAAATTTCCAAGTATGCTTCCAAAACCTGGATGTAGTGCTGCTGTCATTCTGCTCAATTTCCTTTCCTCCCTTTCCAGACTCTTCATGTCCTTCCTAAAATATGGTGTTCAGAATTCACTATGTACTCAACTGGAGCTGACAGCACTATTTTATAAAGGTTTAGCATCACTTTCATGCCTTTTTACTCTCATCTTCCAGTACTGAAACCCAGAGTCCCACTGACAGTGCTGAATTATCTCAGTACTGACCCTCTGACAATGAGGCACTCCCTCAGTACTGATCCTCTGACAGTACTGCATTACTTCAGTACTGATCCTCTAATCATGTGGCATACCCTCAATTCTGACGCGCTTAGAATGAGGGACTGCCTCAGTATTGACCCTCTGACAAAAAGGGACTGCCTCCAAACGGCTCTTCTGGCAGTGTTGCACTACTTCAGTACTGACCCTATAAACGTGTTGCATTCCCTCAATTCTGACCCGATTACATCCGGGCAGTGCCTCACACCAGATCCTCTGACGATGAGGCAATCCCTCAGAACAGATCCTCTGACAAAGAGGTACTGCCTCAGAACTGACCGGCTGATAATAAGGTACTCCTTCAGTACAGACCCTTTGATAATGAGTCCCTCCCTCAATCCTGACCCTCTGACAGTGCTGCATTACCTCAGTATTGTCCATCTAAACTCCCTCAATTCTAATCCCTTTGCAATTAGGCAATGCCTCAGAATTGACCCGTTGACAATAAGGCATTCCCATCATTCTGACCTTCTGACAGTGCTGCATTACCTTAGTCCTGACACTCTTACAGTTCTTCAATACCTCAATATTGAGCCCCGGACATTTGAAACTCCCTGTATTCTGACTCCATCACATTGAGGCACTGCCTCGGAATGGATCCTCTAACAACGAGTCCCTCCCTTACTGCTCACCCTCTAACAATGAGACACTGCCTCAGAACTGACCTCGTGATTATAAGGCACTCCCTCTATGCTGATCTGCTGATTACGGGGCCCTTCCTCAGTAATGACCCTGTGAACATGATGAACTTGCTCAATTCCGACCACCTTAAATGAGGCACTGGTTCAGCATGCAACTCTGACAATAATGCACTCCCAACCTTCTGACCCTCTGACACTGCTACAATACCTCAGTACTGACTCTCTGATCGTGTGGCACTCCACCAGTTTTGACCATTGAATCAGTATTGACCCTCTGACTATAATGCACTCCACGGTTCTGACCGTCTGACAGTGCTTCAATATCTCAGAGATAACCCACTAATCATATGGCCCTCCTTCAATCCATCCCCATTACATTGAGGCACTGCCTCAGAACAGACTCTCTGACAATGAGGCACTCCCTCAGTATTGACCCTGTAACAATCCTCAGAACAGACTGACCCCCTTACGAAGAGGCACTGCCTCTGTAGTGGCCCGCTGACGATAAGGCCCTCCCTCAGTACCTACCCTCTGATAGTGCTGCAGTCCTCAGTATTGATCCTCTAAATGTGATCCTCTGAATTCTGATCCCATTACATTGAGGCACTGCCTCACAATCGACCCACTGACAGCATCTCATTGGGGAAATGAAGTGTAGACTGGGTGACCACTTTGCAGAACAGCTACAGACACTCTGACAAAGAGACACTTCCTCAGAACTGACACTCTGACAATGTAGCAGTATTTCAGAGCTGACCCTCCAGTCGTGAGGTAGTGCCTCAGAACTGACCCTCTGGTGGAGCTGAAGTACCTCAGTACTGACTCTTCAATCGTGAGACACACCCTCAATTCTGACCCCCTTACAATGAGGCACTGCTCCAGAATTGACCCGCTTATAACTCCTTCAGTACTGACCCTCTGATAATGCGGCCCTCCATCAGAACTGATTCTGTCTCAATGGGTGACTCCTTCAAGACTGACTCTCCAGAAATGACATGATAGCCCTGCAGAGGGAGTCATTGTCAAGGAAGCACTCCCTCAGTACCTCGCCTCTGACAGTTCTTCAATACCTCAGTACAGACCCTATGACAATGATGTACTCCCTTAGTAGTGACACTGACTACAATACCTTACTACTGACCTTCTAATCATGTCATCCTCCCTCATTTCTAAATCCATTACATGGAGGCACTGCCTCAGAACTGACCAACTGTCAATAAGGCATTCCCTCAACTGATCCTCTGACAGTGCTACACTACCTCAGTGCTGACTCGGTGTTGTGAGGTCCTTCCTTAATTCTGACCGTCTTAAACTGAGTCACTACCTCAGTATTAACCCTCTGACAAAGTGGCACTGCGTCAGAATTGACCTACTGACAATGGGGCACTCCCTCAGGGCGGACCGTCTGATAGAGGTTTGATATTGGGAGAGTACTGCCCTGCGAACAGGTCAATATTAAGGGGATGCCGCATTCTCGATTGCCAATATTCAGGGAGTGCTGCACTGCTTGTGGTCCGATAATAAGGGAGTACTGCACTGGCAGAGAGTTCGCACCGAGGGAATGCTGCACTCTCAGATGGTCAATATTAAAGGAGTATTTGACCCTCAGAGGTTTGATATTAGGGGAGTGCTGCACTGTGAGCAGGCAAATGTTAAAAGAATGCTACACTATCAGAGGGTCAATATTAAGGAAGTGGTGCACTCTCGGAGGTCAACTATTAATGGAGTACTGCAACTTCAGCGCGTGAGTGCTCAGACAGAGCAGCACAGCAAAGGGTCACTAATGAGAGAATGCTCCATTGTCAGAGGCTTAGCACTGAGGGAGTGCTTAATCAGAGATTTAGTACTGGGGGAGTGCTGCATTGTCAGAGTATCATCACTGAGGGAGTACCACAATATCGGAGGGTCAATATGAAGCATATGCTACACTGTCAGAGGGTCAATGATGACAGAATGGTGCGCTGTCAGAAGATCAGTAGTGAGGGAAAGCTGCATTGTCAGAGGGTCAGCGTTAAGGGAGTGGTACACTAACAAAGAAGCAACTGTCAGAGAGCTGACCCTCTGACTATGAGGCACTCCCTCAGTACAATGCACTCTGGACTACTGATGACTGACATATGTTAACCCTCTGACATGCCAGTATTCCCTCAGCACTGACCTGACGACTGACCCTTACTATTGGCCCTCTGATACTGGAGCACTCCCTCAATATTGCCACTCTGACAGTGCAGCATTCACTTAATATTGATTCATAGAATCCCTACAGTGTGGAAACAGGCCATTCAGCACAACAAGTCCACACTGACCCTCTGCAGAACATCTCTCCCAGAGACATTCCCCTATATTTCCCATGTCGAAGCCACCGAACCTGAACATCCCTGGGCACTATGGGCAATTTAGCATAGCCAATCCACCTAGCCTTCATATCTTTGGACTGTGGGAGGAAACCGGAGCACCCGGAAAACACACAAACCCGCACAGACACGGAGAATGTGCAAATTCCACACAGACGGTCGGCCAAGGGTGGAATCAAGCCTGGGTCCCTGGCGCTGTGAGGCAGCAGTGCTAACCACCGAGCCACCGCGCCACCCTAGTTGATTTTGTGACAGGGCAAAACCCTTTAAAATGGACCCGAGCACTCCATTAATATTTGCCTTCTGACAATGCAGCTCTTCCTCAGTACTGACTCTCCAACAGTGCAGCACTCCTCTAAATACTGTCAGAAAGTCAATACCAAGAGAATGCTGCACTGTTAGAGACAGTACTGAGGGGAACAGCACTATCAGAGGTTCAGTACTAAAGGTATGCTGCACTGTGGGAGGGTCAGTCAAGCGGGAATTCTGCACTGCCAGAGGGTCAACAATGAAGAGCTGCGCTGTCAATGTAATAGGGTCAGAACTGAATCAGTGCCTCATGATCAAAAGGTCAATACTGAGCCGGTGTCTCATTGCAAGGTGTTCAGAATTGAATCAGTCCTGTGGTAGTGCAGCACTCTCAGAGGTTCAGTACTGAGGGAGAGCATCATAATCAGTGGGTCAATAGTGAGTGTGTGCCTTGTTGTAAGTGGGTCACTTCTGAGGCAGTATGTCATTGTTGAATGGTCAGTCCAGAGTGAGATAGTCAATAGTCAATGTTGAGGCAGTGCCACCTTGCCTGTCAGTATTGACGTAATGCCTCATTGTAAGGAGGTCAGAATTGAGGGAGTGGCAGACATTTAGAGGGTCACTACAGAGGCAGTGCAGAACCGTCAGAGGATCAGTACTTGAGGAGAACCCCATTATCAGAAAGTCAATACTCATGGAGTGTCACATTGTCAATGGTTCAGTACTGAGGAATCACCTCATTATCAGAGGGTCAGTCCTGAGGCAGTGCTTCGTTGTCAGAAGGTCGGTGCTGAGGCAGTGCCACATTCTCAGAGGGTCAATATTAAAGTTTAGAATTGAGGGAGTTCTATATGATTATGTCACTCGGACAAAGACGCACTCCCTCACGAATGAGCCTCTGACAATCAGGCACTCTCTCAGTTCTGAATCTCTGACAAGGAAGCACTCCCTCAGTGCTCACCCTCTGACAGCGCTTCAATACCTCAGTATGGACCCTCTGTCAATGAGGCACTCGCTGAGTACTGACCCTCTGATAGAGCTGCAATAGCTTACTACTGATCTTCTAATCATGTGCCCCCAACCCCATTTCTAAATCTATTACATTGAGGCAATGCCTCAGAACTGACCCACTGGCTATCAGGCAGTCCCTCAATACTGACCCGCTGATCATGAGGCTGTCCCTCAGTAATGACCCTCTAAATGTGAGGCACTCCCTTAATTCTGACCCTCTTAGGCACTACCTCAGTATTGACCAACTGATATAGAGGCACTGCCTCAGAATTGACATGCTGACAATGGGGCACTTGCTCAGGACAGACCCTCTGATAGAGCTGCAGGTTTGATATTAGGGCAGTGCTACACAGCGAGCAGGTCAGAATTAAGGGAGTGCCGCACTGTCAGTGGACCAACATTATGGGAGTGCCACGCTGTCAGAAGGTCACTATTAATGTAGTGCTGCACTTTTGGTGAGTGAGTACTGAGGCAGTGCAGCACTGTGAAGGGTCAGT
Organism: Rhincodon typus; assembly: GCF_021869965.1. Lineage (NCBI taxonomy): Eukaryota > Metazoa > Chordata > Chondrichthyes > Orectolobiformes > Rhincodontidae > Rhincodon > Rhincodon typus. The sequence continues at coordinate 14,556 of NW_025966953.1, read as the reverse complement.
AATCAGAGAATGCTCCATTTTCAGAGATTTAGCAGAGAAGAAGTGCTTAATCAGAGAGTTATTTCTGAGGGAGTGCTGTATTGTCAGGGTTTCACACTGAGGGAGTATCACGCAAGCAGAAGGCCAATATTAAGGAAATAGTGCACTGTTGGAGGCTTGATATGAGGGAGTTTTGCACTGGCAGAGGGTTAATGATGTGGGAGTGCTGAAATATCACAGAATCAGTCCTGAGAGAGTGCTGCACGTTCAGAGAGTTCGTACTGAGGGAGTGCTATAATGTCAGAAGATTGATACCATGGGAACGTTGCACTGCCGAAGGTTCAGTAGTGCAGTACTGTCAGAAGGCCAATATTGAGGGAGTTCTGCTACACCATCAAGGAGTCAATGATGACAGAATACTGCACTGTCAGAAGATCAGTAGTGAGGGAAAACTGCATTGTCAGAGTGTCTTCATCAAGGAAGTGCCACGCTGTCGGAAGACTATTATTAAGGGAGTGCTGCACTGTCACAGGGTCAATATTAGGGGTGTGCTGCACTAACAGAGGGTCAGGGATGATTGAGTGCTTAACTGTTGCAGAGCCAGTACTGAGAGAATCCTGCGTTGTTACAGTGTCATCATTGATGGAGTGCTGCACTGTTGAAGGGCCGATATTAAGGGAGTGTGACACTATCAGAGTGTCATTATTAAAGGTGTGCTACAGTATCAAAGGGTGAGTAATGAGGGAGTGCTGCACTGTCGGAGGGTCAGCACTGAGGTGGTCTGTACTGTCAGATGTTCATATTAATGCAGTGCTTCACTTTCAGGGGTTTGATATTAGGGGAGTGCTGCACTGTGAGTTGGTCAATATTAAGGGAATGCTGAAACTGTCAGTGGGTTGATGCAAAGGGTGTGCAACACTGTCGGAGGGAGTGATGTACTATCAGAGTGTCATCGCTGAGGGAGTTCCGCACTGACAGAGGGTTAATATTAAGGGTGTACTGCAGTGTCACTATTGATGATGTGCTGCACTGGGTGTCAGTATTGAGGGAATGCTCCATTGTTGGAGGATCAGTACTGAGGGAATGCTGGACTATCACAGGGCCAACATTAAGAGGGTGCTGTGCTGTCAGAAGGTCAATATTAAAGGAGCACTGCACCATCAGAGGGACCACACTGAGGGAGTGCAGCTGCTGCGAAGATCACTACAAAGGATATGGCATACTGCAAGAGGTCCATTTTATGGGGATTGATGAACTGAAGTGAACCCCCTTAGTGCTGACCCCACTTAGTGCTGACCCCCTTCAGTACAGCACTCCCTCATTGCTGACCCCTCTCAGTGCTGACCATCCTCAGTGCGCCACTTCCTCAATACTGACCCACTCAGTGCGCCACTTCCTCAATACTGACCCTCGGACAGTCTCACAGCACTGACCCTCCAACAGTGCAGTACACCCTCACAGCTGACACCCCTCAGTGAAGCACTCCCTCAGTGCTGACACCCCTCAATACAGCAACCCCTCAGTGCTGACCACGCTCAGTGCAGCACTCCGTCATGCAGCACTCCCTCGGTGCTGACCTCACTCAGCGCAGCACTCCCTCATTACTTACCCCATCACTGCTGACCTCCCTTCAGTGCTGGACGCCCTCATTGCAGCACTCGTTCTGTGCTGAACCCCTTCAGCTCTGACACCTCTCAGTGCTGACCCCACTCTGTGCAGTACATACCCGGTCAGTGCTGACCTCCTTTTCGTGCTAGCCGCCCTCAGTGCTGCAGTCCGTCAGGGCTGACCAGCTTCAGTGCTGACCCCGCTCAGTGCAGCACTCCCTCAGTGCTGACCCCACCGCAGTGCAGCACTCCCTCAGTGCGGCCCCCACTCAATGCTGACCCCCCCTCAGGAATGACCAACTTCAGTGCAGCACTCCCACAGTGCAGCATTCCCTCAGTGATGAATCTCCTCACGGAAGCACTCCTTCAGTGCTGATACCCTCAGTGCAGCACTCCCTCAGTGCAGAACTCCCTCAGTGCTGACATCCTAGGTGCAGCATACCCTCACAGCTGACATCCACAGTGAAGCACTCCCTCAGTGATGACCCGACGCAGAGCAGCAGTCCCTCAGTGCAGCGTTCCCTCAGTACTGACACCTTCAGTGCTGACCTCCCTTCAGTGCTGACCACCTTCAGTGCTGAACCCCCCTCAGTGCAGAACTCCCTCAGTGCTGACCCCCGCTCAGTGCAGCACTCCCTCAGTGCCTACTCCCCTCAGCATTCCTCATTACTGACTTTCAGATATTCTCACAGCACTGGCCCTCCAACAGTGCCATTAACCCTCACGGCTGTCACCACTCAGTGAAGCTCTCCCTCAGTGCTGACGCCCCTCAGTGCAGCACTGCCTCAGTGCTAACGTCCCATGAGTGCAGCACTCGCACAGTGCAACACTCCCTCAGTGCTGACGTCGCCTTAGTGCTGACGACCCCACAGTGTTGACGCCCCCACAATGCTGCACTCCATCAGTACTCACCCCGTCAGTGGTGACTTCCCTTCAGTGCTGGCCGGCTCCAGTTCAGCACTCCCTCACTGCTGATCACCCTCTGTACAACACTCTCTCAGTGCACCACGTCCTCTCTACTGACCTCCCTTCAGGGCTGACCTCCCTTCAGTGCTGACCACCTTCAGTGCTGACACCTCTAAGTGCTGACCGCACTCTGTCCAGCAATACTTCAGTGCTGACCCCGCTCAGTGCTGACCCCTCTCAGTGCAGCACTCCATCAGTGCAGAACTCTGTTAGAACTTACCTCTCCTCAGTGCTGACTCCTCTCTGTGCTGACCCCACTCTCTGCAGCACTACCTCAGTGCTGACTCCACTCTGTGCACAGTCACTCAGTGCTGGCACGTTCAGTGCTTACCGCCCTCAGTGCTGACCCAACTTCAGAGATCACCCCCTTCAGTGCAGCACTCCCACAGTGCAGCATTCCCCCAGTGCTGACCCCCTTGAGTGCAGACATCCCTCAGTGCTCACACCCCTCAGTGCTTACACTCCTCAGTGCAGCACTCCCTCAGTGCTGACACCCTCAGTGCTGACGCCCCCACAGTGCAGCACTCCCTCAGTACTCACCCCGTCAATGCTGACCTCCCTTCAGTTTTGGCCGACTTCAGTGCAGCACTCCCTCAGTGCTGATCCCCCTCTGTACAGCACTCCCTCAGTGCACAACTTCCTCACCACTGACCCTGTCAGTGCTAAACTCCCTTCATTGCTGACCACCTTCAGTGTTGACCCCTCTAAATGCAGACCCCACTCTGTCCAGCACTCCCTCAGTGCAACCCTCCCTCAGTGCAGCACATCCTTGGTCATGACCCTCCTCAGTTCTGAGCCACCTCAGTGCAGCGCTTCCTCAGTGCAGCACTCCCTCAGTGCTGATCCCCCACTCAGTAATGCCCCCACCTCAGTGAAGCACTCCCTCAGTGCTGAACCTCCTGTGCTGACCTCCCTTCAATGCTGGCCAGCATCAGTGCTGATCCTCCTCTGTACAGCACTCCCTCAATGAAGCACTCCCTCAGTGCTATCCTCCCTTCAGTGCTGACCACCTTCAATGCTGACACCTCCAAGTGCTGAACCCACTCTGTTCAGCACTACCTCAGTGCTGGCCCCTTTCAGTGCAGCCCTCCCTCAGTGCTTGCTTCCCTCAGTGCAGCACTGCCTTGGTGTTGACCCCCTCAGTGCTGAGCCGCCTCAGTGCAGCACTCCCTCACTGCAGCACTCCCTCACTGCAGCACTCCCTCTTTCTGACGCCATTTGCGCAGCACTCCCTCAGTGCAGCACGTCCTCAGTGTAGCACTCCCTCAGGACTGATCCAGTCCGTGCTGACCCCCCTCAGTGCAGCAAGTCCCTCAGTGCAGCACTCCGTCAGTGGAGCCCTCCCTCAGTGCAGCCCTCACTCAGTGCCGCCCTCCCTAAGTGCCGACCTCCGTCAGTGCCGCCCTGCTTCAGTGCAGCATTCCCTCAGTGTTGACTTCCCTCAGACAGTCTCACAGCTCTGTCCCTCCAACAGTGCAATGCAGCCTCACAGCTGACACCCCACAGTGAAGCACTCCCTCAGATATGACCCCACACAGAGCAGCGCTACCTCAGTGCAGCATTCCCTCAGGACTGATCCCTTCAGTGCTGACCTCCCTTCAGTGCTGAACCCCATCAGTTCTGACACCCCTCAGTGCAGCACTCCCTCAGTGCTGACGCCTGCCCTCAGTGCAGCACTCCCTTGGTGCTGAACACCTCTCAGTGGAGCACTCCCTCAATGCTGTCGCCCCTTCAGTGCTGCACTGCCTCAGTGCAGCACTTCGCCAGTGCAGAACTCCCTTAGTGATGACCCCACTCTGCAGTACTCCATCAGCGCGGACCCCTCTCAATGCCCCACTTCCTAAATACTGACCCTCGGACAGTCTCACAGCACTAACCCTCCAACAGCATTGTATTCCCTAACGGCTGACAACCCTCAGTGAAGCCCTCCCTTCAGTGCTGACACCACCCCTCAGTGCTGACCACCTCTCAGGTCTGACCCCACCCCACAAGTGCAGCACTCCCTCAGTGCAGCACCCCCTCAGTGCTGGAACCCCAACAGTGCTGGACCTCCCACAGTGGTGGACCCCCCACAGTGCTGGACCCCCCACAGTGCTGGACCTCCCTCAGTGCAGCACTCCCTCGTGCAGCACTCCCTCAGTGCTAACCTGTCTTCAGGGCTGGTCGCCCTCAGTCCAGCGCTCCCTCATTGCTGACCCCGCTCTGTGCAGCACTCCCACAGTGCTGATCCTCGTCAGTGCGAAACCCCTCAGTGCTGGCCCCTACACAGTGCTGCCCCCCTCTCCTCAGTGAAGCACTCCCTCAATGCTGGCACTCAGTGCTGACGCTCCCTCAGTGCAGCACACCCGAAGCGTTGATCCACATCTATCCAGCCCTCCCTCAGTGCCGAAACCCCTCAGTGCTGACCCCACTCAGTGCAGCAACTCCCTCATTGCCGCCCTCCCTCAGTGCCGCCCTGCCTCAGTGCAGCATTCACTCAGTACTGACATCCCTCAGACATTCTCACAGCACTGACCCTCCCACAGACCCTCACAGCTGACATCCCACAGTGACGCACTTCCTCAGTGATGACCCCATACAGAGCAGCACTCCCTCAGTGTAGCATTCCCTCAGTACTGATCCCTTCAGTGCTGACCTCCCTTCAGTGCTGACCGCCCTTCACTGCTAAATCCCATCAGTGCTGACACCCCTCAGTGCAGCACTCCCTCAGTGCTGCCCCCTCCCCTCAGTGCTGACCCTCCCCCACCTTCAGTGAAGCACTCCCTCAGTGCAGCACTACCTCAGTGCTGACCCCGCTCACTGCTGACCTCCCTTCTCTGCTGCACGGCTTCAGTGATGATCCCCCTCTGTACTGCTCTCCCTTAGTGCACCACATCCTCACTACCTACCCCGTCAGTGCTGACCTCCCGTCAGTGCTGACCTCCCTTCAGTGCTGACCTCTCTTCAGAGATGACCACCTTCAGTGCTGACCCCTCGAAGTGCTGACCCCACTCTGTCCAGCACTACCTCAATGCTGACATCGCCCCCCCGCCCCGGCTTTGTGCTGCACACCCTCAGTGCAGCCCTCCCTCAGTGCAGCTCTCCCTCAGTGCAGCACTCCCTCAGTGCTGACGCCCCCTCAGTGCTGACGCGCCCTCAGTGCAGTAATCCCTCAGTGTCGCACTCCCTCAGTACTGACGCATTCAGTGCTGACCTCTCTTCAATGCTGGCCGCCCTCTGTACAGCATTCCCGCAGTGCTGACACCCCTCAGTGTAGCACTCCCTCAGTGTAGCACTCCCTCAGTACTGACCCCATCAGTGCTGACCACTCTTGAGTGCTGACCAACTTCAGTGCTGACCCTTCTGACTGCTGACCCCATTCTGTACAGCAATGCTTCAGGGCTGACCACCCTCTCTGCAACAATCCCTCAGTGCCGAACCCCCTCAGTGTTGACTCCTCTCAGTGCAGCACTCCCTCAGTCCTGACCAAACTCAGTGTGCCACTTCCTGAATACTGACCTTCGGACAGTCGCACAGCACTCTCCCTCCAACAGTGCAATGCACCCTCACAGCTGACAATCCACAATTAAGCACTCCCTCAGTGATGACCCCACACAGAGCAGCACTCTCTCAGTGAAGCATTCCCTCAGTTCTGATCCCTTCAGTGCTGACCTCCCTTCAGTGCTGACCCCCATCAGTGCTGACACCTCTCAGTGCAGCACTCCCTCAGTGCGGACGCCTGCCCTCAGTGCAGCACTCCCTTGGTGCTGACCCCGTCTCAGTGGAACACTCCCTCATTGCTGTCGCCCCCTCAGTGCAGCACTTTGCCAGTGCAGAAATCCCTTAGTGATGACCACACTCTGCAGTACTCCATCAGCGCTGACATCTCTCAGTGCCCCACTTCCTCAATTCTGACCCTCGGACAGTCTCACAGCACTAACCCTCCCACAGTGTCGCACTCCCTCACGGCTGACACCCCTCTGTAAAGCCCTCCCTTCATTGCTGACACCACCCCTCAGTGCTGACCACCTCTCAGGTCTGACCCCAACCAACAAGTGCAGCACTCCCTCAGTGCTGACCCCGCTGACTGCAACAGTGCCTCAGTGCTGACCCCGATCTGTGCAGTACTCTCTCAGTGCTGACCCCGCTCAATGCTGACCTCTCTTCAGTGCTGGCCATCTTCAGTGCTGATCCCCCTCTATACAGCAGTCTCTCAGTGCACCACTTCCTCACTGCTGACCCCATCAGTGCTGACCTCCCGTCAGTGCTGACCACCTACAGTGCTGACACCTCGAAGTGCTGACCCCACTCTGTCCAGCACTATCTCAATTCTGACCGCCCCCCGCTCTGGGCTTCCCGCCTTCAGTGCAGCCCTCCCTCAGTGCTGCACTCCTTCAGTGCAGCACTCCCTTGGTGATGACCCCCTCAGTGCTGAGCCGCCTCAGTGCAGCCCTCCCTCAGTACAGCCCTCCCGCAGTGCAGCTCACACTCAGTGCAGCACTCCCTCAGTGCTGATGACCCCTCAGTACTGACGCGCCCTCAGCGCAGCAATCCCTCAGTGTCGCACTCGTTCAGTACTGACGCATTCAGTGCTGACCTCTCTTCAATGCTGGCCGCCTCTTTACAACACTCCCTCAGTGCTGACCCCTCTGCAGCACTCTCTCAGTGCTGACACCCCTCAGTGTAGCACTCCGTCAGTGTACTAGTCCCTCAGTACTGATCCCATTAGTGCTGACCACCCTTGAGTGCTGACCACCTTCAGTGCTGACCCTTCTGAATGCTGACCCCATTCTTTACAGCACTACTTCAGGGCTGACCACCCTCTCTGCAACAATCCCTCAGTGGTGACTTTACTTCAGTGCTGACTTCCTTCAGTGCTGAATTCCCTTCAGCGCTGTTCCTTCTCAGTGCAGCACTCCCTCAGTCCTGACCCCACTCAGTGTCCCACTTCTTCAATACTGACCTTCGGACAGTCTCACCGCACTGTCCCTCCGACAATGCAATGCAACCTCACAGCTGAAACCACATAGCGAAGCACTCCCTCAGTGATGACCCCACACAGAGCAGCACTCCCTCAGTGCAGCACTCCCTCAGTGCTGACCTCTGCCCTCAGTGCAGCACTCCCTTAGTGCTGAACCCCTCTCAGTGGAGCACTCCCTCAGTGCAGCACTTCGCCAGTGCAGAACACCCTTACTGATGACCACACTCTGCAATACTCCATCAGCGCTGACACCTCTCAGTGCCGCACTTCTTCAATACTGACCCTCGGACAGTCTCACAGCACTAATCCTCCAAAGTGTCTTACTCCTTCACGGCTGACACCCCTCACTGAAGCCCTCTCTTCAGTGCTGACACCATCCCTCAGTGCTGACCATCTCTCACGTCTGACCCCACCCCACAAGTGCAGCACTCCCTCAGTGCAGCACCCCCTCAGTGCTGACCCCCCTCATTACTGGAACCCCCTCAGTGCTGGAACCCCCACAGTGCTCGACACCCCACAGTGCTGGACCCCCCAAAGTGCTCAGTGCACTGCCCTCAGTGCAGCACTCCTTCAGTGCAGCATTCCCTCAGTGCTAACCTCCCTTCAGTGTTGGTCGCCCTCAGTCGAGCACTCCCTCAGTGCTGAACCTCTTCAGTAATAACCCCCTCAGTGCTGCCCCCCTCCCCTCAGTGCTGGCGCCCCCGTCAGTGAAGCACTCCCTCAGTGCTGACCTCCCTCAGTGCTGACCCCCCTCCGTGCTAACTCCTCTCAGTGCTGATCCCCTCAGTGCAGCAACTCCCTCAGTGAAGCACTCCCTCAGTGCAGCCCTCCCGCAGTGCCGCCCTTCCTCTGTGCCACCCTGCCTCAGTGCTGCATTCCCTCAGTGCTGACATCCCTCAGACAGTCTCACAGCACTGACCCTCCCACAGACCCTCACAGCTGACACCCCACAGTGAAGCACTCCCTCTGTGTTGACCTCACTCAGAGCAGCACTCCCTCAATGCAACATTCCCTCAGTACTGATCCCTTCAGTGCTGACCTCCATTCAGTGCTGACCTCCCTTCAGTGCTGACTCCCATCAGTGCTGACACCCCTCAGTGCAGGACTCCCTCAGGGCGTATTCCCTTCAGTGCTGTTCGCCCTCAGTACAGCACTCCCTCAGTGCTGATGCCCCCACAGTGCAGCACTCCCTCAGGCCTCACCCCAACAGTGCTGACCTCCCTTCAGAGCTGGACGGCTTCAATGCAGCACTCCCTCAGTGCTGACCCTCTTCAGTAATAACCCCCTCAGTGCTTCCCCGCTCGCCTCAGTGCTGGACCCCACGTCAGTGAAGCACTCCCTCAGTGCAGCACTCCCTCAGTGCTAACCTCCCTTCAGTGCTGGCCGCCCTCAGTGCAGCACTCCCTAAGTGCTGACCCCACTAATTGCAACAGTGCCTCAGTGCTGACCCTGGTCTGCGCAGGACTCTCTCAGTGCTGACCCCCCTCACTGCTGACCTCCCTTCAGTGCTGGCCGGCTTCAGTGCTGAACCCCCTCTGTACAGCACTCCCTCAGTGCACCATTTCCTCACTACTGACATCGTCAGTGCTGACCTCCCTTCAGACCTGACCTTTCTTCAGTACTGACCACCTTCAGCACTAACCTCTTGAAGTGCTGACCCCACTCTGTCCAGCACTACCTCAATGCTGACCGCCCCCCGCTCTGTGCTGCACGCCCTCACTGCAGCCGTCATTCAGTGCTGCACTCCTTCAGTGCAGCACTCCCTTGGTGATGAGGCCCTCAGTACTGAGCAGCCTGAGTGCAGCCCTCCCTCAGTGCAGCCTTCCCTCAGTGCAGCTCTCTCTCATTGCAGCACTACCTCAGTGCTGACGCCCCCACAGTGCTTACGCGCCCTCAGTGCAGCAATCCCTCAGTGTCGCACTCCTCAGTACTGACCTATTCAGTGCTGACCTCCCTTCACTGCGACCCGGCCTCTGTACAGCACTCCCTCAGTACTGACACCCCTCAGTGTAGCACTCTTTCAGTGCCGCCCTCCCTCAGTGCCGACCTCCGTCAGTGCCGCCCTGCCTCAGTGCAGCATTCCCTCAGACAGTCTCACAACGCTGTCCCTTCAACAGTGCAATGCACCCTCACAGCTGACACCCCACAGTGAAGCACTCCCTCAGTGATGACCCCACACAGAGCAGCACTCCCTCAGGGCAGCATTCCCTCAGTACTGGTCCCTTCAGTGCTGACATCCCTTCATTGCTGACCCCCAGCAGTGCTGACACCCCTCAGTGCTGCACTCCCTCACTGCAGCACTTCGCCAGTGCTGAACTCCCTTAGTGATGACCACACTCTGCAGTACTCCATCAGCGCTGACCCCTCTCAGTGCCCCACTTCCTCAATACTGACCCTCGGACAGTCTCACAGCACTAACCCTCCAACAGTGTCGTACTCCCTCACGGCTGTCACCGCTCAGTTGAGCTCTTCCTTCAGTGCTGACACCACCCTTCAGTGCTGACCAACTCTCAGGCTGACCCGACCCTACAATTGCAGCACTCCCTCAGTGCAGCACCCCCTCAGTGCTGACCCCTTCAGCACTGGAACCCCCCCCAGGGTTGGACCCCACACAGTTCTGGACCTCCCTCAGTGCAGCATCTCCTCAATGCAGCACTCCCTCAGTGCTATACTCCCTTCAGTGCTGTTCGCCCTCAGTCCAGTACTCCCTCATTGCTGACGCCGCTCTGTGCAGCACTTCCTCAGTGCTGACCCTCTTCAGTAATAACCCCCTCAGTGCTGCCCCCCTCCCCTAATGCTGCCCCCCTGTCAGTGAAGCCCTCCCTCAGTGTAGCACTCCCTCAATGCTAACCTCCCTTCAGTGCTTGCCGCCCTCAGTGCAGCACTCCCGCAGTGCTGACCCCACTGAGTGCAGGAGTGCCTCAGTGCTGACCGTGGTCTGTGCAGCACTCTCTCGGTGCTGACTCCGTTCACTGCTGACCTCCCTTCAGTGCTGGCCGGCTTCAGTGCTGATCCCCCTCTGTACAGCACTCCCTCAGTGCACCACTTCCTCACTACTGACCCCGTCAGTTCTGACCTCCCGTCAGTGCTGACCTCCCTTCAGTGCTGAACCCCTGCAGTGCTGACCCTTCGACATGGTGAAAGCACTCTGTCCAGCACTGTCTCAATTCTGACACCCGCACCCCCGCTCTGTACAACACTCCTTCAGTGCTGACCCCTCTGTACAGCACTCCCTCACTGCTGACCCCGCTCCGTGCTGTCTCCTCTCAGTGCTGACCCTAAACTGTGCAGCACTACCTCAGTGCAGTCCCCGCTCAGTGCTGACCCCGATGAGTGCAGCTCTCCAGCAGTGCAGCACTCCATCAGTGCAGAACTCTGTTACAGCTTTCCCCTCTCAGTGCTGACCCCTCCCTGTTCTGACCCCGCTCTCTGCAGCACTACCTCAGTGTTGACTCCCCTCTGTGTAGCAGTCACTCAGTGCTGAACCTCCTCAGTGCTGCGCCCCGACACTGCTGGCACCCCTCAGTGCTGACCCCCGCTTCAGAGATCACCCCCTTCAGTACAGCACTCCTACAGTGCAGCATTCCCTCAGTGCTGTTCCCCTTGAGTGAAGACATACCTCAGTGCTTACACCCCTCAGTGCAGCAATCCCTCAGTGCAGCACTCCCTCAGTACTCACCCCGTCGATGCTGACCTCCCTTCAGTGTTGGCCGACTTCAGTGCCGCACTCCCTCAGTGCTGACCCCCTCTGTACAGCACTCCCTCAGTGCACAACTTCCTCACTACCGACCCTGTCAGTGCTGACCTCGCTTCGGTGCTGACCACCTTCAGTGCTGACCCCTCTAAATGCAGACCCCACTCTGTCCAGAACTCCCTCAGTGCAGCACTCCCTTGGTCTTGACCACCCTCAGTGCTGAGCCAACTCAGTGCAGTGCGTCCTCAGTGCAGCACTCCCTCAGTGCTAACCTGTCTTCAGGGCTGGTCGCCCTCAGTCCAGCGCTCCCTCATTGCTGACCCCGTCAGCGTTGACCTCCCTTCAGTGCTGACCACCTTCAGTGCTGACCCCTACAAGTGATGACCCCACTCTGTCCAGCTCTACATCAGTGCTGGCCCATTTCAGTGCAGCACTCCCTCAGTGCAGCCCTCCCTCAGTGCAGCACTCCCTTGGTGATGACCCCCTCAGTGCAGCACTCCTTCTTTGCGGACGCCATTTGTGCAGCAGTCCCTCAGTGTAGCAGTTAGTCAGTGCAGCACTCCCTCAGGACTGACTCAGTTAGTGCTGACCCCCCTCAGTGCAGCACTCCCTCAGTGCAGCAAATCAAGAGTGCAGCCCTCCCTCAGTGCCGCCCTGCCTCAGTGAAACATTCCAACAGTGCTGACATCCCTCAGACAGTCTCACAGCACTGTCCCTCCAACAGTGCAATGCACCCTCACAGCTGACACCCCACAGTGAAGCACTCCCTCAGCGATGTCCCCACACAGAGCAGCACTCCCTCAGTGCAGCATTCCCTCAGTACTGATCCTTCAGTGCTGACCTCCCTTCAGTGCTGACCTCCCTTCAGTGCTGACCCCCATCAGAGCTGACACCCCTCCGTGCAGCACTCCCTCAGTGCTGTCGTTCCAGCAGTGTTGCAATCCCTCAGTGCAGCACTTTGCCAGTGCAGAACTCCCTTAGTGATGACCACACTCTGCAGTACTCCTTCAGTGCTGACCCCTCTCAGTGCCCCACTTCCTAAATACTGACCCTCGGACAGTCTCACAGCACTAACCCTCCAACAGTGTTGTACTCCCTCTTGGCTGACACCCCTCAGTGAAACCCTCCCTTCATTGCTGACACCACCCCTCAGTGCTGACCACCTCTCAGGTCTGACCCTACCCTAAAAGTGCAGCACTCCCTCAGTCCAGAAACCCCTCAGTGGAGGACCCCGCGCTGGACCCCCCACAATGCTGTGCAGCAGCTCCTCAGAGCAGCACTCCCTCAGTTTTGGCACGCAGTGCTGACGGTCCCTCAGTGCAGCCCTCCCTCAGTGCCACACTCTCTCAGTGCCGCCCTGCCTCAGTGCAGCATTCCCTCAGTGCTGACATCCCTTCAGTGCTGGCCGCCCTCAGTGCAGCACTCCCGCAGTGCTGACCCCGCAGAGTGCAGCAGTGCCTCAGTGCTGACCCCGGTCTGTGCAGCACTCTCTCAGTGCTGACTCCGCTCACTGCTGACCTTACTTCAGTGCTGACCGGCTTCAGTGCTGATCCCCCTCTGTACAGCACTCCCTCAGTGCACCACTTCCTCACTATTGACTCCGTCAGTGCTGACGTCCCGTCAGTGCTGACCTCCCTTTAGTGCTGACCTCCCCTCAGTGCTGGACGCCCTCAGTGCAGCACTCCTTCTGTGCTGATCCTCTTCAGTGCTGACCCCCCTCAGTGCTGACCCCACTCTGTGCAACACTTCCTCAGTGTTGACCCACCACTGTGCAGCACTCCCTCAGTACCGAACCGTCAGTTCTGAACTCCCTTCAGTGTTAGCCACCCTCAGTGCTGCACTCCCTCAGTGCTGACCTGCTTCAGTGCAGCACTCCCTCAGTGCAGCACTCCCTCAGTGCAGAACCCCACTCAGTACAGCACTCCTCAGTGCTGAC
>NW_025966953.1:0-1314 GCF_021869965.1 Rhincodon typus | reverse complement strand
CAGTGCTGATGCTCCATCAGTGCAGCACCCACTGAATGCAGCACTCCCGCAGTGCAGCACTCTCTCAGTGCTGACCCCGCTCAGTGCTGACCCCTGTCTGTGCCGCACTTCCTCAGTGCTGACCTCCCTCAGTACTGACCCCCATCAGTACTGACCCCCCATCAGTGCTGACACCCCTCAGTGCAGCACTCTTTCAATGCTGACCCCGCTCTGTGCAGCACTCCCTCAGTGCTGACCCGACTCAGTGCAGCACTCCCTCAGTGCAGCACTCCCTCAGTGCTAACCTCCTTTCCGCGCTGGCCGCCCTCAATGCAGCACTCCGTCTTTGCTGACCCCCTTCAGTGCAGCAGACCCTCAGAGCAGCACTCCCTCAGTGCTGACTCCCCATCAGTGCAGCACTCCCTCAGTGTTGACCCACATCTGTGCAGCAGTCCCTCAGTGCTGACCCCCCAGTGCTGACCTCACTCAGTACAGCACACGCTCAGTTCAGCATTTTCGCAGTGCAGCACTCCTGCAATGCAGCACTCCTTCAGTGCAGGAGCCCATCAATGCAGAATTTTCTCAGTGCTGACTCCGCCCAGTACTGACCTCTCTCAGTGCTGACTTCCCTGAGTGCTGAGCTCCCTCATTACTGACCCCCCATCAGTGCTGACCCCCCTCAGTGCTGACGCCGCTCTGTGCAGCACTGCCTCAGTGCTGACCCCTCCCAGTGCTGAACCCGCCTCGGTGCTGATTCCCCCATCAGTGCTGAACCCCCTCAGTGTGACCCTCATCAGTGCTGACCCCCCTCAGTGCAGCACTCCCTCAGTGCTGCACTCCCTCAGTGCAGCACTCCCTCCGTGCTATCCTCCCTTCACTGCTGGTCGCCCTCAATGCAGCACTCCCTCAGTTCTGACCCCACTCAGTGCTGACCTCCTTTCAGTGCTGGCCGGCCTCTGTGCTGATCCCCCTCTGTACAGTGCTCCCTTAGTGCACCACTTCCTCACTACTGACCCCGTCGGTGCTGACCTCCCTTCAGTGCTGACCACCTACAGTGCTGACCCCTCTAAGTGCTGACCCTACTCTGTCCAGCACTACCTCAGTGCAGCCCTCCCTCAGTGCAGCGCTCCCTCAGTGCATCACTCCTTCAGTGCAGCATTCCCTTGGTGATGACCCCCTCAGTGCTGACGCCCCCTCAGTGTTGACGCCCCCGCAATGCATCAATCCCTCAGTGTAGCACTCCCTCAGTACTGACCCAGTCAGTGCTGACCTCCCTTAAATGCTGGCCGCCGTCTGTACAGCACTCCATCAGTGCTGACCCCTCTGTAGAGCACT
>NW_025966952.1:26806-27373 GCF_021869965.1 Rhincodon typus | reverse complement strand
TTTTTTGCTCTGAAAAGTATACATTTTTAGTTTTTCTTGTTTTTCCAATGTCTTGTGACCAACAGTACTCAATTACTCTGCTATCAACCCACAACAGAAAGTTCCCAAATTCAATCACCAGGACTAGCTGAGTTAATTCATCTCAACACTCACAGCTGCCATCCTTTCTCTGATCGAGATCAACACTCCCAGTTTTGCAATTACAATAAAGACTAACTGAGGGTTTCACTGCTCATCATTGTCCAGTAATTTTTGGTTATAATGCCTACCACCCACTTTCACTCAAAAAGAAAAAACACAACCTGCAGTTGTTTGTAGATCAATAGAATAAACGTCTTGTAGATTGTTCCTTCCCTCATCTTTAAGTCACTCCTTCACAAGAATCATTGTTTTCTATATTTTTTAAGTGCTCCAGCAATACATATAAACTGCTGTTTTTGTTCAAACAGACTTGGTTAGAACAACAATAGATAACATAGTGTGGAGCTGGAGGAACACAGCAGGCCAGGCAGCATCAGCGGAGCAGGAAAGTTAACGTTTTGGGTCGGGACCCTTCTTCAGAAAAAT
>NW_025966952.1:0-26406 GCF_021869965.1 Rhincodon typus | reverse complement strand
CTTCAGAAAAATTCAGAAAAGAAACGTCAACTTTCCTGCTCCTGATATGCTGCCTGGCCTGCTGTGTTCCTCCAGCTCCACACTGTGTTATCTCTGACTCCAGCATCTGCAGTTCTTGCTACCTCTTGGTTAGATCAACATGTGTTTCTTCAAGATAGTCTTTGGAAGTATATTTATTTCTGTGCATACTGGTTTAAGGACCATGTTGTCAAGGGCATCAGACATCTGTCAATTATAATAAGGTGCCTCTCCCGAACACAGTAACAATCAAGACTGAGATAACTGCTCCAAAAACGACAACATTCCTGCTTGGTATCCACCATCTAAAGAAATGGCCATTTGCAATCCACAGGTTTGTAATGCAGAATACTCAACCACATGAAAACAAGTAATCCATGAGGTTCTGTGCACATTTTCCTATACTTCCTGGGAATGACAAGTCTCATTTTTGAGGGCAGAGCTTGTTTCTGATCACACAATCACATCACTCTTCACGACTTACTGTGGTGTGTCTGATCACCTAGTGCATCATTCTGAAACAAAGCTTTTGAACCATCCAACTGACAGAGAAATGTACCACATCGTTTTCCTGCTACTGAACTGTTGCTCTCAGAGGGATGTTGTCCAAATTTGGAAACTGTTGTTTCAATTTACGAATTGAGACCATCCTGGATTATGAAATGTCAGGATGCTGATAAATCTGGTAGATTTCTTGAGACTTCAAGTTGAAGTATGGCTGAAGCTATTTTACTGTCAGTTGGAAACCTGAAAATAAAAGCAGATATTATAAATATATATTAAATCCTCACCAGTACAAAAAGACATTTAGTGTCAGAAGTAAAAAGAGTTAACATTAGCACGTTACTGAGGAAGGACCAACAGATATTTCAATCACACAGAGTTAAAGGATTGAACATATCGAAAATATTCAGTCTTGGCTAAGTGGCAGCATGCTTCCTTGGAGTTAGGTTTAGCAATTAGTCCAGGCTAACAATATATTGCAGGGTCTGAGGATGTACGGCATTTAGAGGTTAAAGTTTTTTTGAACAGACATTGAACAGTTTAGTCATAGTGATGATCAATATTCATTGGTAAAACTGGTTACCTGCTCATTATTTCATTGATGTCTTTGGGATCTTGCAGAGACATAAGTTAGCTGCCACACTTCAAAAATGACTGCACTTCAAATGAGTTTTATCTTTTAGAAATTGCTTTCAACTGTTGAATACTGGGATCCCTCAAAGACTGAATTTTCCTTGTATTTACCGTGTAACATGAGATTTCATTTAACAGTAATTACAGCAGTAATTAACCTTTCTAAATTCTAAGTATATGAAAACAAAGGGAAGAATAATGAAAGACAAAGATCACAATACTTGTTGAACTACCATCATCAACTTACCTGACACACTATTATCAGTATTTTGTTTTTGAAAATAAGAAATATTTCTTCTTAGAAAGAATGGTAAACTAACCCTCAAATGAAGGCAGGCAATGGAACAAGGATTATCCAACATCACAAGTGGCTGTCCCATGACTATTGGCCAAAAAGGTTCAGACAACTGGTTGATGCAGAGGAAATAGCCTGCCCTTAGAAATATGACATAACAATAAGTGGTCGAAGCTGAGGAGAGCTTGGTCCTTGGGGAGTTCTCATCAAGCAGACCTTGTAGGCTACAGTTCTCATTGCTCTCTAGAGACTGCCCAATGAAGATTAATGTCAGCCAAACTAAAGAACTGATCATTGACTGCAGGAAGAAAAGGAGGAGAACACGCCCCCATTTACATTAACGGAAGCGGAGGTTGAGAGGGTGGTCAGCGTCAAGTTCCTCAGAGTGATGATAACTGACAACCTGTCCTGGACTTCCCATGTAGATGCAACGGTCAGGAAAGCACAACAATGCCTCTTCTTCCTCAGGCGGCCTAGGAAATTTGGCATGTCCATAAGGACCCTCACTAACTTTTACAGATACATCATAGAAAGCATACTGTCTGGGTGCATGACAGCCTGGTATGGCAACTGCTCTGCCCAGGATTGTAAGAATCTACAGAAGGTGGTGTGCACAGCCCAGACCATCATAGAAGCCAAGCTTCCATCCATGGACTCCATTTACACATTTCATTGTGGCGGAAAGGCTATCAACATCCAAGACCCATCCCACCCCAGTAATGCTCTCCTACAACCTCTTCTGCCACGCAGAAGATACAGAAACATGAACACACGCACCAGCACGTTCAAGAACAGCTTCTTTCCTGCTGTTATTAGACTGATGAATGGATGGTCTAACTTCAAATAATGCTGATCTTGTTAATGTGATCTTGTCTAGCGCATGGTGTAACCTGTATGCCTTACTCTGTCCAAGTCTTTTTTTTTAACCCTATGATTTGTATATCCTTGCTTACAATGATCTGCCTGTACTGCTCACGAAGCTTCTCACTGTACTTAGGTGCACATGACAATAAATCAAATCAAATCAAATCAAATCAAACCAGTCACAAGGCAGACGGTAACTGGACCAGAAGGAGAGGAAGAAGATGTAGGCAAGAGTTTTATAACCTTGGGTAGAGAGCAGGATGTTGTCCCCAACATTTTAGCAAGACTTAAACATACCTTGCTGACAGCCTGTTTGTCCTCTGGTATCAGTGAACAATCCTCAATTGTCTCAGTTGTATACTTCCTTTATCTAATTAACTAATGCATCCTATCTACACTGTTGCTTTTTAACAAACTCAAGAAACTATCAGAAAATTGCTTACAAATTGTCAACGGCCTGTATTAGGTGACTGTGATCATGAACCTCGAAAAGTCACCCAAGCAATCCTGAAGTCATAAATAGGATTATGTTGCTATGGGCTGTTTTACTTTCTCAATTGAAAAACAGCAATCCATTGTCTGTGTAGCAAGCTCATCTCTGAGGCAATGAAAGAAATTTGAAAAATAAGAGTGTAATAATAACTAAGCTGATGAAAAGGCTTTAGAAAATTAACTAAATGGTAAACAAAATTAGAAAAAAAAATCCGCAAGTGCATACTGGAACAAGACAAACCATCTTTTGCCTCATTAGGGTGATCATTCATGTTGATTAATGGAATCCTGCTTTTCTATCAAGCAGTTCACAAGTGCTTCAGCACATTGGTTATTGGAGTGCATGTTGATTCTTTCTTCATTACCCCCACATACATTTTTGCATACACTTCAATTAAGACAATGAACATTATCTTTTCTCCATATAGGTATATTTTTTGTTTGGACATGTGATTGAGAACAGATTGCCTTAGTGTCATTAACAAATAAAGGGACAAATCTGCAGGTGCCTCCTTATGTTTAGGAACATAAACAAGTTTGGTTTATAATAAAAGAAACTCATAATAATATTGGCTACCAGGCACACTATACCTTGGTGTTGCCCACAGCTACAAAATGCCCTGAAATCCACCAGTAGATATCACATGCATTTGCCTGGACCACCCAATTAAGGCCAGAGGAGAAATATTCTGCCAAAGCGACTGTTCTTGTTGGTCGTGCTTATTCTACAGCAATTCCTGATCCCAAAGTGTGGTGGATGCTCACTCATTAAGTATATTCAAAGGAGAGTTTGAAATTTTTTGGATGCAAAGTGAATAAATGAATACGGGTAAAGTAAGGCAGGGTGGAGTTATGTAGAAGATCAGCTGTGCTATTTCTCAATGCTGGAGCAGGCTGAATGGCTCCTCCCAAAAGCCTACTCCAGTTCCTCTTCCCTGTGTTCAGGTTAAACTAAACAGGGACTACAATCTTTAACAGTTTGTTTAGGCACGAAACACAGTTTCAAAGGCTGAATGAGCCGTAAACAGTCAAGTAGCTTTTAAACAAAAACCTATTGCATCAGTATATTTATAAGATTTTCTCTTTTTGGTAATGTCAAATATTACTGCAATGGATTCAGACAACACAAGAACATTTCAATCTTACCAGTACACAAAAAGGTGCATGCGAACTCTATCACTCGCAAGTTCTTGTCTATGCCACACATCATCCTGGCTTGGAACTCTTCCTCATTGACATTCCTTCAGAACTGAAGATGATGGAGGGATGAAACAATCCAAAGCTGGAGCTGCACACCCAGCCATAGATGGTGTTTGATGAGAATGGAGAGTAGGATGTTTGGGTTTCCACTTGCTTCTTCCTCCATTTTCATTTGGCTTACACTTGGGCCTATTGGAAATGCTCAAGATGGATTGCATTATTGTAGATGCTTCCCCTCCAATTCTGACAGTCTTATACTACAGATTCCTTGTCAGTGCGCTTATTGCATTTTTTTAGGGAGACATTAAAGATATTCATTAAGTATTTCCACTGCCCTAATGGTAACTGCTTGCTAAAATTAAGCTCAGAGTAAGTTTTGTTTTGGAAGTCTTGTGTCAGGCATGTAAACGTTGTGGACTGCCAAACACAGCTGACTGACCGTGACCAGTACCATGATACTAGAGATATTGGTCTCAGACAGCACTTTAACATTGAAGTTTCTATCCTGTCAGTGGATTTTCAGGATTTTATCGGGGCATGGCTTGTGATATTTCTCCAGGGATTTAAAATGTACAGGAAGATTGGTAACATTGCTACTCTTTAGACCACTAGCTTTGTGTTGGGCTCAAGATCTTAGTCATCAATCATTATCCTTCTCAGATTAGTCAAATTGTGCAGACTGGAGGTGATCTTGAATTTCACCATTGACATGTGCCCTCACTGAGAGCAGGCTCCTAAACTATAGGAATTAATGCACATTGTCCAGTGACTCATTGTGGATCTTGAAAGTCAAGCGGCAGTGTTGCATGGCAGGAGCAAGGTTGTAGAAGGACTTGGTCTTCCATTTGTTTCGCTTAAGGTTGTATCCCTCTATAAATGTATCGATGAAGTTTGGAGCTCTGAGTATGAAAATATACAAGCACCATCTATGTACTCGATGATGGAAGCTGGGGTGGCCTTGGTCCTAGACTGGATGCAACACACATTGAACAGTTTCTCTCATTTTGTACACCCTCATGAAGCTTCATGGAGATAGGGTGGAGTGTGGTGGGTAAGGAAGATGGAGAAGAACATTGGAAGAATGACACAACCTTGCTTGACCCCAGTTTGTACATGTGTTGGGTCAGTGGTGTATTTGTTGCTGAGGATCATGGCTTTTATGCCATATTTGCAGGAGCTGGAGGAGGATGATGAACGTCTTTGGGTAACCAAATCTAAGAAGGAAGCTCCATGGTTCCCCTTCTTTCACAGTCATCATCCTTGCTGTGGTTAAAAATGGCCATGAATGTGGCCTGTCTGCCATAAGAAAGGCCATTGCAAAAATTCCCTTTGGAACTATTTCACTATTCCTTCACATTGCTATGTCAAAAAACCTGGGACTCCCATTCTGACAGCAATGTGGGTATAACTATACAACTCCCTTAACATTTTAAAGTAAACGTAGATTAATTATTGATAAACAAGGGATCAATGCCTATCGAGTCTAGATGGAAGACTGGAATAATCAGATCAGTCATAATCTTATTGAATGGCTGAGCAGGTTCACGGGGCTGAGAAACCTACTCTCCTAACTCCTAGTTCATATGTTAATTTATGCTCATATGTATGTATGTACATATGAAAATGGTAGCAGTTCAAGAATGTAGCTTTTTATCAACTTCTCAAGGGCAATTAAGGATGGGTAATAAATGTTAGCAAGTGATGCCTACATCCCATGAACAAAATGAAAAACATCACTGATCAGGTTATTTATACAGAACAATATTAAAAAGCTAAAAAACATTGCTGGAGAACAGCACCATACTTTGCACAAAACTGGTCAGCCATAATTTGTCATTGATCTTTTATTCTCAAAATGTTGTCTCTTCTGTCTCTGATAAATACCTTAAACTTACTGCACAGTTTTCAGTCTACCAATGTTTCAAAACAATTGAGAATCTTATGAAAGTTGAATTTGCTTAAAATCGTAACAAAATATGCTAATTTGAAATAAGAACCAAATCGCCAAATCAGTTTTGAAGGCTTCTAGGATACATCGTTGCAGATGGTTCCCAGCAAACCCACTTTCAAAAGGAGCTCCGGGGAGGATGTTAAGAAGCCACTCACTGATTTTGGTAAAAATCCAAGAAAGCATTACAAAAGTTACAAAACGGTAACTAATCAGTGTTGAAGGAAATAGAGTTCATGGGTATGCCATCAAGCACAGATGGCTCTCAGCATGTCTACTTTCAAAGAGAGCTCAGAGACAGAAGATAGGAAGTCAATTCTAAAATTTGGTCAAAATCCAGCATGTACTTTAAACAAATGACGTGCAAAGTTCTACTGGTGTGTAATGATTAGACAAAAAAACACATTAAAATTAAAGCAAGTGAATTCCCAAATTGAGTGACACAGGGATTACAGTACATTTTAAATTTTGCAAATTTAATCTATAATTTCTTTTATAAAATCACTTCTGCTTGCACATAGTTCTGAACTAATTTTATTCCACTTGCTTGAAACTCTGGTACATAACTGAATAATGATGATGTTCTTACTAGCTTGGATCCTTGTTTGAACCCTCTTTATCTTGCAGCAAAATTTTTAAAAAGTTACAAAACCACTTTTTTCAATACTGTCTTTACTGTATTAAACTGAATATTTACAATTTGTACAAATGTCTGAGCTCCACCAAGATACAAAATACAGTTCACAAGATGCAATAACCCAGGATCCAGTTTCAACTGGAATACCATTGCACTACAAAGGACAGAAAGTCTTTCAAAGAACAAATGAACATCTGGTTAGGCAACTCCACAAATGCAGCAATTCAGGCAATAACAAAAATACAACATGAGGTCAGAGAGGATTCAAATGCTGTTCTAATAATCCAGGGTTCTACAAAGCAGGGTCCTGGAATTTTTTGGGACTACCAAAAACAGCTAATTGCGCCTATTCGATGGAGTTTTCTTTGATCCAGTCAATCATTGGTGCACTGACGATCAGTCCTTCAGTATAGGCATTCAGAAAAACATCTTTTAAAAGTTCTGAAGCCTAGGACGGTGCATTTGTTTTTGAAGAAGAAGTTCTAGACATGTTTTCTCAGTTGCAGATGTTAGTAAATAACTTCATAGACAGATGCTTTCTTATCTCCAGAGCCAGTGACTATATATTTATCATCCACTGAGATATCACAGCTCAACACTGAGGATGACTCTTTAGACTGTAAAAGAAGAGGGAAAAAAAAATCAGTAAATCTAAACTAACCAGAATTAATTTACAATGATATCTTTACATTTACAAATCATAATAGGGTTCAGAGCCTTGAGGACAATTTCATAACATGAAGTCTACATCATCTACTCTTACATGCTTTCATATCCTTCTCTTCATTTTCTCTATCACCCTCTCCCACATTCCACAAACAAGTGCACTTGAATGACAACAAAATGTAGCCTGTAATCAAACCCATCCTTCTCCTAAGGGGAGGGAAGCACTGTATCAATTCTGAGTCAATAGTTCCTAGTTGTTCTGTAAATCAAATTTTAAAATAACGTAAGTGTTTTTAAGTGGTCAAATGCCAAAACAGGTCTAATTTTAGCCTACACTCAAAGCCAAAACCCACAAAGCCATATAACACATGAGTCTGCTCTTTGAAGGAGTTGTCCAATTAGACCTACGCTTCTGCTTTTATCCCAAACTCCGACAAAAACATTCAAGTTTGTAAGTACTACTGAGATTTCTCCAACCACCATACCTGGCAGTGGATTACAGACCATAACTCAATGAATAAATGAATTTCTAATTATCAGCTCCTACCTCTTTTGCTTAAATCTATGCCCTCAGAACACCCCTCTCACACCTCTTCTTGAGCTGCTTTGTTCTATGAAGAGAACAATTCCAGCTTCTGCAGTATCTTCACATATCTAAAACCATCTTATTATCATGCTGGTAAATTCCCTTCGTAGCTTCTCCAAAACCTTGACATCAACATACATGCAGAAATGTCAGAGACTATAATGAAGTGTTGAAAGGTCGCTTAAATCGTATAAACTTTAAGGCAAACGTTCGCTGGTGTACCAACTTCTTAAAAGGCCTTTAAGCTTCTTCATTGCCTGATGTTGTTAAAACATTCTTGGAATGGGTAATCATTCATGACCTGTCCTGAATTACTTTTCAGAGTGGGGTGTAACGGTGGCTCAGTGGTTAGCACTGCTGCCTCACAGCACCAGGGACCTGGGTTTGATTCCAGCCTGGGGTAACTGTGTGGAGTTTGCACATTCTTCCTGTCCCTGTGTGGGTTTCCTCCAGGTGCTTCAATTTCCTCCCACAGTCCAAAGATGTGCAGGTTAGTTGCATTGGCAATGATAAATTGCCCATAGTTTCCAGGGATGTGCTGGTTAGGTGGATTAGCCATGGGGAATGCAGGGTTACAGGGATATGGTGGGGAGGTGGGTCTGGGTGGGATGCTCTTTGGAGGGTCAGTGTGGACTCAATGGGCTGAATGGCCTGCTTCCACACAACAGGGATTCTATGATTCAGTAGGTGGTGAAACTTCTTACTGAAAAGCTAAAGTTAATTTTATGTAGTTCCTAGTTCATTTCAGAGGGTAGTTCTGGGGTCACTATGTTGGTGTGAGACTAAAGTCACACAAAGACCAGATTGGGTAAGGATGACACTTATCCCTCCCATAGGGCATCAGTGAACCAACTGAGACTTCATGAACATCTAACAATCTCATCATTCCTTAAACCTGCTCCAGTACAAACTTTTCAAAGTTATGACATTTGAAGTTAACAGGGAACCATACTTTTCATACTTAACAGTTGCCACAGTACTCTTGATCTGTATGAGTTTGCTTAATAGTTTCACAGAAAATTATAGAAATTAAGTTTTGGCTGGATGGTTTGCCTTATAATTACCTGGAATATGCTGGCTCCATAAGGCGTCCTCCATGCATTTAGAAGGTTATCTTTTCCAGTGCTTACAAACCATTTACCTGTGTCAATATACCAAAAATCAGTAAAGTTCACCATCCACTGTCTGGTCAAAATTTAGTGCTAATCAATAGCTTAAAACCAATGGCCTCCTTCCTTTATCTTATTCTTTACTTCCTCTCTTGGTCAAAAAATTCAAAGAACTTAGGCCCCTGCATACTGACATCACAGATTCCCCAACCAGGTCAACAGGTCCATACAGAATCTCTTGCCATGGTATATACACCCAGTTATGACATGCTTGAGGGCAGTGTTGTGATTTTTTTTTGGCAAATCTCTTTCAGGAACTGCACCATAGTCTCAACAAATCCTAAGCACGGGAAAATAAGATTACTTCCACTATATTTTTGGAAAAGAGAGAGAGTGCGTGATCTGTCAGGTGCAGCTGTAGTACAGATATCCTTGAACCACAATCACAATCATGCTATTATTTTGAACTACTCCAGTAATGATTCACTAAAACTAAGACACAAACAGCAAATTTTATTCATTTTAAACATTGCTTTCTTCGAGTAGCAACTATGGCTTAGAATATGGTTAAAATCTGCTGGAATCAAAAAAGAGGCATGATGTCAAGCCAAAAAACAGACAGGTTTCTTATTCCTAATAAAAATCCAGCAGCAATTACAGACTAAAAAGGCAGGGCAGAAAAACATCGGGGTGAATAATCTGCTAACCGTAAACGTATTTGGGCAAGGTCTCTCAGGATAAGTGATGCCCCAAGAACTGTAACTCATCATAGATTCAATAACTTTAGGAATAAGAGGAGAAAGTTGTGAACAGGATAACTGAACCACAGCTAATGGTCCTTACCACAATACGCAAATTTAAGGGACAGAACACAGCTTTCATGGAGGTGCAGTTGATATTTGTCTGGTTTTGTTACATGCAGCACTTCGACATTGCTGCTCTCCATCCCCACAGCCAGCCATTCTCCAGTCGGACAGTAACCAAGAGAGAAGATCTTTTTCAAAAGAAAAGAAATGAGTATTTAGTTAGAAATTATGCTGTAAAATTCTAGGTATCATAAAAGCCTATTTTGACCGCAAGCCCTCCCTTCCCATGCCAACCACACCTTGTTTGTGTTTTGTTGGCTTTGTTATCAGCAGAAGATCCATTTTCTCCTCTTCACACCCAACACTTAATAACACCCATTTTATCAATCTATCCCCCCATTACCACATTAGCACTTTGCTTTTGTCACCCTCACCATCTGTTCCACTTGTTCCTCCGCCCCCTGTCAACAGTAGTCATATCAGACTTGAAATGTTAACTCTGTTTCTCCCTCGACAGATGTGGCCAGACCTGCAAGTTTCTTTATCATTTTCTCTTTTTATTCCACATATCCATTAGCTGTGACTAAAGAAACTTGTTTGAGGCGGGATGGTGGGTGGGTTACAGGGACAGGAGATCTGCTTCCAGATTTGCATCAATACTGTAAACCAGTACCAAAAAATGTGTCCATCAGCAGCCTAGGGAGAACTTTACAAATTAATTTTGACCTCTCATTTAGAGTTGCACAAAACCACTGCTTGGTGCTTTCTTGCACAAGAGATTGGGAATTTGGTACTGATAAGCTTAAGAGGAGGTGGAAAAAAAGTATACCACCTGCCAAAAATAAATAATTTGCTTTCAAACTGGTTTAGAACAAGTTGTCATTCTAATCTCATCTTCATTTCACATTCTCTCACTATCTCCACGTTGCATGATAAACCTGGGATTACAGCATATCATTTTCAAATGTTATTTTGAACCTCCAACATCTATAGCAACTATCCCTTGGGCCAAATTAAAAACATTTTTTATGGTTCAGACTAATGTGCTGATGGATTGTTCCAAAAATCTTTTCTATTTGGATTGCTGCGAAATCTGGGGAGGTGGTGATGTCGTGGTAATGTCACTGGACTAACAATCTGCAGGGCTAGGGTTTTGGGTACTTTGGGTTTAAATCCAATTGGAAAATTTGGAATCTAAAGCTTGTCTGATGGTGACCATAAAACCATTGTTTTGTTGTAAAAACCCATCTGATTCACTAATCTCTGTTAGGGTAGGAAGTCTGTTGTCTTTATCTGGCATGGTCTACATTCATGTCCAGACCCACAGCAATGTGGCTCGCTCTTAAGTGCCCTCTGAAACAGCCTGGCATAACACTCATTTATCTACAAAGTCTTTCAAATCAAAAGCCAAAAGATCACCTAGCATTGACAAATGTAGAATTGACACGAGTAAAGCCAGCCCTGTTGAGCCTGCAAAGTTGTCCCTTCTAAAATCTGGATGCTCCTGCCAAAATTTGGAAAATTATTCCATGGACTGGTCAAGCAGGAGCCATGGTCCCAAACACAATCATTACCATCCCTGATTATGTCCTGTCCAACTGGTAGGACAGGCAGAGCAGAGGTAGTGACACAGTGGTATACAGTGGGAGGGAGTTGCCCTGGGGGTCCTCAACGCTGACTCATGCCTTTAGTGTAAGGAAAGCCCCAGCTGATACCCACTTCTCACCGCCAGCCCTCCCACTCATACAGTTGATGAATTGTTACAGCTCCCTGTTGAACACCAATTGGAGGAAATAATGAGGGCAGAGAATGTACTCTGGGTAGGGAATTTCAATGCCCATCACCGGGAAGACCACTGCTGACAAAACTGCCAGGTCCTGAAGGACGTAGCTGCTAGACTGGGTATGTGGCAGATGACGAGAGAACAAACAAGAGGGAAAAACGTATTTGATCTTGTCCTCACTAATCTACCTGTTGCAGATGCATCTGTGCATCACAGTATTGGTGGATATGGCTACCACAGAGTTTACATGGAAATGAAGTCCCAGGTTCACATGAAGGATAGTTTTCATCACTCCCACTATGCTAAATTGAGTAGGTTTCAAACAAATGTAGCAAGTCAAGACTAGGCATCCATGAGGTGCTGTGGGCCATCAGCAGCAGCAGAATTGGATTCAACCACAAGTCTGTGACCTCTTGGTACGGTAATGCCAGACTGTTGTTAGATGTATCCACTGAGAGCTGTGTTCCGTACCATCACTTGCCATTTGCAAAAAGCAAGCTGTAACTAGAAAACGCCTGTGATGTGGAGCCAGTGTCAGTTTAATGAGCAAAAGTGCAGGCTCCATTTCTGCCGGACAGGAGGACAGTAAGGGACAAAGGCGTCAATCATGCACTTGTAAAATGAAAATAGAAGTCATACACAATCACATCATCAAACATGTGCAGTGCATATATTCTGAAAGTGTTTGGGTTCAAATGCTTGTCACAGGTGATCTACATCATGTTACTGGCCCTTGCAAATTGCACATAGAGATTTCAGTGAAGCAGATGTTATCACCACTGGCTTTAAATAGGTATATACAGGCCACAATCAACACAGTACCTGTGAGATTTTCAATGACAATATGGGGCATAGAACTGTAAGTAGAATGACAGATGCTACTGCATGCAAGAGGAACTTCCATGGTTGATTTAGGGTTGGGATGAGAATGGTTCAAAACACGTGGAACAATCCCAAGAGACTGTTCTGTGTTGCTCACTCTATTGGTGCATCAGCTCTACCAACTTCTGTGCATCAGGAGTAAATCGTTAGCCAAACGATTATAAAAGTGATCACAAACCTCAGCAGTGTGCTTTCCTTAACAGACAGGGAACTGCAATCAATCTGAAAATTATGCTTGAAACTGATTTTTATAATGATTGAAAACTACGGGCAACTATATGCAGCTTGCAATTTTATCAGGCAGTGGAGGGTAACTCATTGGCAACAAATCCCAATATTAAAGTCTAAGTGGGTACCTGGCAGTTTCAACTCATTGCTTGTTTCTTGAGGCTCTATCTTCTTCAGCATTCCCCAACACCACAGGGCTTGCTCTATGGGCGTCAACCTCCTGCAACCTTTGTTGATGTAGGTTGGTATTGGCAAAACACCAGCATCACCACATCTTTAGGGCACATTTGGGATTCACTTCAAGTCTGCACTTTGGAGTTCACTGATTCCTTTCATTAGAATGCTGCTACCAGACATTTTTGTGCGCAAGGACAGGCAGCCATCTCATGCATCTGAGCAGGGCATATCTCATGGCTCTTACCTTGCTTTCTTAATTTTCACTCATTTCGTACCCATGTGAATGCTCACAGCATCATTGCTTGCGTTGTCTTTTAGCACAGGCAGATAGCCAGGCACTTAGTCATGTTTGCCAACAATAGACAATCAAGGGGGACTATGGTCAGTCAGGGGCCCCATCTTTCCTAGTTAGGAAAGGTAGTAAGGTATCACAACTGTTCGAATGGGAAGCACAGAGAGCAGCTAAGTCTAATAGTTTGAGTGGATGGGTGGTTGAGAGCCATTGAGGCAAGATACTGCATGCAATTTTGAGAGTGGTAGACCACGTGCCTTGATGGAACGTGGATGCAATCATACAGTTGCGGCATGTATGAAGTAGCAGATAGAATATGGTGGTGCAGAGCTGTGAAGATCATCAAGCTTCTTGCAGCATTGCCATGCACTCCTCTAGACTGCACACAGCACACTGACCCAGGTGGTTACTTCAGGCCAGGTAGCAGCATTTGAAACGGTGTACAGCTGCAGCTTAAATATGGCACCTGTGACATGAACACCAGAAAGCCCTAGCCTCCGGTGAACATGTACTTCCTTGCACTCGGCAGCAACGAGAATGATGCTACGGAGTCCTGGTGCGTACTTAAATGACGTGAGCAATACAAAATTGTGAGAGGTAACTCATTCTAGAGTGTTTGGAGAGAAACGTTCTAGAAAACTGCCCAAAATTGACACTTGGCCAATTTTAGGTAAAAGTCAACCCATCGCATTCTTTTGTTCATGCTCTACAAAGTCAGTAAAATTAATTTGTGAGTATAAATGCCTGCTGTCAAATGCTGATGACTCTTAACTGCTAACAGTTATGAATGAGAAACTGCAGCTTTCTCACAGTTGATTATTTTTTAAATTGTAGTTATAGTGCAGCTCCAGACACACAAAGAAATTAGTATTAGTGTTAGATTTCCAAATACCTGAGACGTGAAGTCATGCTGCTGCAGTTGCCTTCCTTCTCTGAGATCCCAGGATCTTACAGTGTTGTCTAAACCTCCCGTCCAAAGTTTGGTACCATCATTTGAAATGTCAATACAGCTGGCTCCATCTGTGTGACCCTGGAACTGCCTGATTAAACAAACAAATAGAATAAAGACTTCCTCTGCAAGTCTTAGGCAAACACAATCGCGTTGTTAGTTTTGGACTTCAGATCAACATGTTTCTTCACTGTCTGGTATTGCATTTGGTTAAACAAACCGCAGCAGGACATATCATTAGTTCATGATCTATGAATTGCAAATATTACCCAGGTGCAACAAGTCCAAAGCAAAATTTCTCTTCTTTGTAAAATTATGTCAGCAGAACCACAGCTGTAAAAAACCACATTGTTTCCCCTTTAATCAAAGTCAGTGCCAAACTCATTTGTTATTAAACTCTGACTATGCTTACTTAAAGAAAGCATCCACATAATTACATACAAGGACTAACTTCTCATTGAATTCTGAGATGATTAGCATTTAATGCCACTTTTAGATTACAAAAGTGGTCACTAGGGAGCAGCGCTCAAACAAAACGTAGAATCTTCATCTACTCCTTTTCATTTTTACTTATCAAAATCAAGTCCAGGCACGTTTAATTCTGGTAGTTAAAAAGATAAGGGTGCAACTTGATGATTATACTGTACTTTTGATGAAACATCTAATAGCAGTTCAAAGTCTATAAAAGGACACATCCTTGAAGTCAGAGGTGCTACTTTTTTTTCTATTTATTTATTAATGGGATGAGGGCATCACTGGCTATGCAGCATTTATTGCCCATCCCTAATTGCCCAGAGGGCAGTTCAGAGTCAACCATATTGCTATGGGTCTGGAGTCACATGTAGGCCAGACCAGGTAAGGATGGCAGTTTCCTTCCCTAAAGGGCATAAGTGAACCAGATGGGTTTTTCTGACAGTCGACAGTGGATTCATGGTCATCATTAGATTCTTAATTCCAGATGTTTTATTGAACTCAAATTCCACCATCTGCCATGGTGGGATTCGAACCCAGATCCCCAGAATGTTATCTGGATCTTTGGATTAACAGTCCAGCGATAATACCACTAGGCTATTACCTCCCCAAAGCTACATGTCTGATATTCATTTAACTCACAATATAAAGTAGACATGACATGACATGCAGTAATCTAATTAAATGTATTTTTTAAAAAATGACTTGATTATAATTAAGAAATAAGATGATTTTTCTCTTCCAAAATATTAATTTCTAAGCACATATCTATCATATTTTCAACAACCTTCCAATGTAACCAACTGCAGAACAACAGGAATCCAGTTTCTGCAATTAAACACATACCTGACTAATGTCTGATTGTGCAGATCCCATACAGCAATATTACCGTCACTACAGCAGGAGAAACAGACTTTGGAGTCAGGACTGATAGCCAGAGCATAGCAGGCAGGAGCAGAGGATGTCAACTCTGCCTTTATACGAGGAGTTGGAGCTGCCAGGTCCCAGATAGATAACGTACTGGCTTCCCCACCAACAATCAGGGTACAACCATCAGGTAATAACTTGCATGATCGAATGTAGTTGTCTCTGTTCTGTGGAATAAGGAGTAGAGCTGTTGTGTTATCTCTTTCTGAATTTATTTCAGACTTTCATTTAGCAAGATTAGCAAAAAACCCAGGAACTAGGAAAAACTACTCAAAGTCATTTGTAAAACTGAATGTTTAGATAGGGATGAACTTTCAAATGTGGGCATACTCCAGGCACCAAAGTGTTTTGCATATCTGCCATACAATATTTGCATTTAAGGGAGACTGGTAATTTTCTGCTGTGTTATGGCCAGTATGAATTTGCATTATTCCCCATGTGGTGAAGAGATAAATACCTCTTAATCAGCTCGAGTTAAGTAAGATTTTCTAATGTTCTTTAAACAATAACTTCTTTTATCCATCCATTCATCCACAAATTTACCCTGAATTCCAAAAGATCCATAAAAATGCCTTCACACCAGTTCAGCCCTCCACTTGTAAATAGGAAAAGTCTTTAAAACTGTAGAAGTTATTTGACTTCTTAAGCCAAGTGTGGTGGACCCTTTGGATTTTCTTTTCATACCTTGTAGTCAACCACACACAATTATAATAAATTCCTTGTCTGTACAAATGGTTTCAATGACCACTGCTGAAATCTGGTTGACTAAATGTGTAAGCAGTCTGTGTTTGTTTCATCTTTGTACCATTACCATCAGTGCTACAGTTCTGAGAAACCCCTTCAAACAAAGCAGATACTGAAATTTATCAATTAGCAATGTAGGCAGGGTGTTTAGTTCACTTTTTCCTCAAAACTTCTAAAGTTAAATACAAAGGGTCAAATTTGTACATAAGTTGCTTTTAAGCAAAGAAAAAAAAAAGCACATTTTTCATAACAAAGCTTCTAAACAATTCCTTATCTACTGTTAATTTAAAATGCCACAGAGGATGCCTAAAATGCGTGGAAATCCACCATTACACAATAAAATTTCAATCCGTTTTCATGTAAGATGATAGCACATTATGAGCAGAACTACAGAAAAGGATTGAATATCCTTTGTTAACTAATAAAACAATTTATATACTCCCACACAAATCAATTTGTAGTCATCAGTTTATCACTGAATCTTTCAGGTGTTTCTTCAGGTTTTCCTACGTCTGTTTTTTTTCAGCTAGGCTTCAAACAGACCAGTTTTTTAGCAAGTGATGTGAAAATTGAAACAAGAAAGCAGAATCAAAAAGTCACTTGGTTTTGTGTCTTGCAATGTCTTAGGAGACATTACTCAGATCAACATTTTGAGAGTTGTCATCTACTGGAAACATCAGAATTAAAGCCAGAATCACAATCATGGGCCTATTGTGAAACTATCGCTAAGGCTGTTTTGAATTTGAGATCAAGTGGAATCTGTAAAATTATATGGAAATACAACTCGAAATTTTCTCACCAGGTCTGCCTCCTCATCAGTGAACTTGTAAAACTAACAATTCTTTATTATTAGACTCAGGTTCTAAAGGAATTACAGGCACACATAAATATTAGTGTCCAACTGAACTTTTCAATCTCACTGGTGAATCTGGTTCAGTTAGCTTTGATGGGGGAGGGGGGCGGAGATTGGGGGAATAAGAATATTTCAAAATTGGCATTAAATATGCACATCAGGAAACACAACTCACTGTTATTTCCTTATCTGTGAACAAACAGCTACCTAGAATTGTTACAATTGTTTCAGATTGAATCATTAAAAAAAGGAACAAAAAAGGAACTGGACTGC
This sequence comes from Rhincodon typus, assembly GCF_021869965.1. Classification (NCBI taxonomy): domain Eukaryota; kingdom Metazoa; phylum Chordata; class Chondrichthyes; order Orectolobiformes; family Rhincodontidae; genus Rhincodon; species Rhincodon typus. Next base: position 9,069 of record NW_025966952.1, on the reverse strand, counting down.
AATAGCAGTTTGCATTCACTTACCAAGCAGTCCAGCTGTGACACTGGGCTCTTGCTGCCAGACTGGCTGATATCCCAAACCTTCACACAACCCTTCCCACCAGTGTACACATGTCTTGTGGGATTGCTGATGGTCACTGCGCACACAACCTCACCATGGCTCAGTGTGTTGATTTGCCGAGCATGTCTTGGGATTCCTGGTCCGATCAGGGCATCAGGAGGAAAAGGCACAGGCTGCATTTGTCCATCCGCAGTGACATGAAATGAATAGGCTCTATTTAGCAAAAGTTGAAAGAAAACAAAACTGAAGGATTTGGGCTAACTTTGCTGAATACCGACCGCGTTTTTATTTTGCTTACTATTGCAAGTGACCACCTCCAGCTTACATGCCTTAAGTTAACATTTCACAAACCAGTACATTAAAAAAAACTCTAGAAATACTGTTGCCTTGCTTCATGTTGCAGTGGAGTACGTGCAAGGGTTTTGATTCTCAGAACACAAAAGTTGACATATCTGAAAACACGGGGTCATGGCAAATCACAGAAATGACTGGTCTTAAAACTTGATCAAAATTTAATGTGTAATTACACCTGGTAATTCAACAACTCTTTTGCTCCAAAAGCCTTTAATTATCCAATAATGTGAATTAAGCAATTTTCATATCACAGCAACATGGGAAAACAATGCTAAATGGAATTGTGACCATACTGTACATCTTACATCTGTAGACAACGAAAGTACTGCATCAACAGATCCTTTACTTATTTGAATAAAAATCATTATAACTGTTTGAAAAAGTTAATTTTACTGTCATGAAGAGGAAAGTATAACAACTAACTTCCACAGTTAACATTCAGGAAGAAAAATATAGGGCCTGGTGAAGTGCTAACATAAACTATACAGACATACATATATAAAAAAAAATGAAGCAGAAGAATTTTCATTAGTCACTTACGGTTTTCCACCGGGGATCCCAGTCAAATTTGGAGGCATTCCAGGCACGCGCATGTGAGGATGAGGGTCAAACCCAACCTGTAATTAAAATCCAGTGGATAAACCAAATTGGTTGGCAGTGATCCATAAATTTAAATCAAAAATGTACCAAACATGTGATCCCTGCCTGATGAGGTGTCTTCAGCTACTCTTTTGGTCTTTGGTTTTAGCAGTAAACTAAAAGTCCTAGGCATAGTGATGCAAATGTATGGATTCGGAACATCGACACTGCTGTCCAACAATCTAAACTGCAGAAAAGAGGTCTACAAAGTCTTTTTTTTTGAAAGGAATAATAAAAACAACATTACAACTTTTCTAAAATACAATTTTGACACCATTTCAAAATCACTCAGTTCGCAATAAAATAATCTGGAGTGTTCTGAGTTCATGACAGATGTTATAGATTTTTCTTTAACATGAATAGAAAGCATTTGGACAGTGCCCTTAGTGCAAAACAAAATCCCCAAGTACTTCAAGATGAAAACTAATGTTCAGCAAATGACAGCCTTGAGTGCTGAACAGAAGTTTGGTCAAGGACATGAGTTATAAGGGGTTCCTAAGGAAGAAGAGAGGGGTGGGGACTTCAGTCTTGACTTCCAGAGATTGTGATGAGCCAGTCGAAGACACAGCCTCAAATGTTCAGGTAGATGCACAACAATTCACAAATAGGTTTGAACAAGAGAACTAAAGTATTTAACAGTAAGAATTTAAATTGGTGTGAGTTGGAGATAACAATCAGAGTTTCAGGTAATCTGATGCCTAAGGTGAATGAAGGATGGCAAGAATACCTATAAGGAGGCAAATAGGTTGGGATTAAAGGACGAGACTTTAACCAGTTGACATAGGCAAAAAGGTGTGGAACAAGTTGAGGGGATGGTTGGAGGGAAAATAGATGCAAAATAGATTGGAACTATTGATTGCAACCAAATTAGACTGTAGGAAATAGGAACAGGAACAGGCTAATTATAACAAACTTCATCAAGGAAGGGAAAATAATTTTATGCATTTTACATGACTCCAAAAGTATTAATTTTTAATAATTATTTAACTATTTAGTCCAACTAATAATATTTTACCTCTTAATTTCTGTGTTATATATACATTTAACATGACTTATTCTTAATGGGCTTGACAGGGTAAATGCCTGAGAGGATGTTTCCACTCATGGGACAGTCTAGGATCAGAGGGCAGAGTTTCAGAATTAAGGGGCACCAATTTAAGAACAAGATGAGGAATTTCTTCTCTCAGATGGTTGAGTGTCTTTGGAACTCCTTGTCAAAGAGAGCTTTGAGGGCAGATTCCTTGTGTATATTTAATGCTGAGATAGATAGATTCTTCATCATTGGGGAAAATCAAGGGTTAAGGAGAAAGGGCAGTAGATCGGATGTGAGGAGTATCGGATCATCAATGATTCCAGTGAATGGCAGAGCAAGCTGAAGAGGCAAAATAGCCTGCTCCTGTTCCTATTTCCTACAGTCTAATTTGGTCGCAGTCAATAGTTCCAATCTATTTTGCATCTATTTTCCCTCCAACCATCTCCTAAATGCTCAGCTTTTGCTCAGGCATGCCTTCATTATAATAGCTGCTCGGCATCTTCCCAAAATGGTTATGTTTCATGCATGAGCCCATTACAAGGTACTTACATCTCAAAGTGCCTTAACGGCAGTTAGGGATGGGCAATAAATGATGGCCACGTCACTGACGCCCACATCCCCCAAAGAACAAAAGAAAACAACAAAGCCCGTTCTTCGTTGTGTTCTGCATCTATGAGCAAGGTTCTTTCCATCAATTGTAAAAAAGATGCTCCCTGGTTGATTTCACCCTACATTACGGGTAATGAGAATTGAAGCATACTTGCCTCCCCTCACCCAACCCCACCTGAGAAAGCAACAATGAAGACAACTCCTACATTTTCATACCTACTTTACCATCACATCAGTCTGTGTGACATCAAATTTAAACTATATATTGTGTGGTTTTAAATAAACTTTGGTCTTGATATATGAAATCATGTTAAACCAGTGCTTCGGATTTTTTGGTAATGTCATGAATTCTTTTGAGATGAATTTACATTTCTTGCTAAACTTCTGTCTCCTCTTCGAACATGGTGGCAAATGCTGCAGTACACTTCCGTAGTTTCTCATAACACACTGGCCCCTTCTCGTTGTTGGCTGTTCTTTAGGCGCCTATGCAACAATAATTGGCAAGGTATTTGACACAACAGGCACTACACTGAGCTTATTCACAGTCAGTCTCAGCATCCTTACTTTCAGGAATAGAAGCGGTAAGGATTGCTACTATTAATTACTAGCCACTGCATCCTGTTTGAAAACAAGGCCACACAAAAATTGGGCCAAACTTTAACTAAGCTTGAATAAGCTCAGCTTTAGTGCCTGTTATGTCAGAAATGCAAATTCATCTCAAAAGAATTTATGACATTACCAAAAAATCTGAAGCACTGGTTTAACATGATTTCATATATCAAGACCAAAGTTTATTTGATGTCACACAGCAAGTTATTCCTTGTGAAAGAATGACAGGATTTAAGAACTGTGAAAACAATTACCACCTGAAGAAATAAAAGGATTAGACTACAAACACTGTGCAGGGCTGGATGAAGGGTCTAGGCCCGAAACGTCAGCCTCTCTGCTCCTATGATGCTGCTTGGCCTGCTGTGTTCATCCAGCCCTGCACCTTGTTGTCTCGGATTCTCCAGCATCTGCAGTTCCTACTATCTCAGACTACAAACACTGCTACCTTTAGTTTTATTTTCAAATAGGTATACTAACCATACCCACAAAGATAAATCCTAAAGACGTATTCAAATCTAGTTCATTGCAAAAAATCAGAAATGTTTAAAAGTGTTGGTGAAAGATATCAATAAGGAATGCAGAAAGAGGACAAAGGTTGTTACTTATTGCCCTTGAAAAATGTACTGAGAATACAAGTTGAGAACATTACTAAAGCAAAACGTTGTTGATGCTAGACGTCTGAATTAAAAACTGGAAATGATGACCAGACAGCAAGTGTAGAGAGAGAAATAAAAAGTTAACACTTTGGGGTCAATTGTCTTTCTTCTTCCTGTTCTGATGAACGGGTCAGCTCAAATTACTGATTCTGACCGAAATGATTCTCTCTTAAGTATCATGGTGGAATCAGAAAAACCCTGAGGAAATTCATTCCCTTTGTTTTTATTGATTGAAGATTTAATCTTTGCAAGCAATATTTCATTTGCTTTAAGCTGTCATCTTGAACAGTGCAGCCTCATTTGAAAATATTTCATTATTTTTAAATTGCTCTGTAATTTATTTCATGACTAATGTTGCAACAAAAGCTCATGGCAAATTGTTAAAGATGCTTAATACTTTGCTGCACAATCACCAAAACATTTCAGGTTTTTTAATAACTTGTGCATCTGGTACTTTGTTACTAAGTTTGCTTTACTGGCAAGTGTTCTCTTTATTATGATTAAAACCTCCAGCCAAAATGTCTTAGAACTAGAACATTAAACTTGTTAGATAGTCATAGGGGTATTCAGAGATTTTGCTTTATAGATATTTTGAAAAACAGTAAAAATAATACAATTAAACTTTGAGCATTAAGTGATTATGCAATTTTCAAAGAAATCTGCAGTTCATTTTCCTCCTCTCATCTTTCTCACTCATCTCAAATCCTTTCATTTATAGCATATTATAGGTTTCAGCCTGTTTACACCGCCCGTTCCTTCCTAAGCGAGGATTCAATGCATACATGTGACCATACAAGCTCCTCTCCCCACAATGTTAAGCTGATTTATTTAGTTTATGCAATGTCCATGCTGTCAACATTTAAATCATCTGTAGACAGATTTATAGAAGTGGCATCCTAATATTTTTTAAAACTATTGGGACATTAAACTGGAGTTAATGCCAACAGTGAAACATGTACAGGAATACGCCTTCAGGACTCTTTTACTCTTTGTACTGCAGGTGGTCGTGATCTTGATTTATACTGCAACTTTGGTATGCAAGCTCTTCAGAGTGATGTTAAAATTTGTGTTCTAGTAAGAAATTTATAATTTCATCATGAATTATGACCAAGACAAATCATCCATTATTCATGTTGGAATTACTTAGCTTGTTTATGTAGATATGAGTCTTAAATTTATTCTTTAACAAGCAGGAAAGGCATGAAATCAAATCCAATCATGGCAGCTGGGGAATTTAAATTCAGTTAATTAAATAAATCTGGGTTAAAGCTAGCGTCAGTAGTAGTTACTTTGAAAGAATCAGATTGTTTTAAAGCTCACTTGGTTGGCAAATGTCCTTCAAAGAAGAAAATCTGCTGTCCTTATACGGTTTGGTGTAAATATGACTGGATCTACAGCAATGTGAGTGACTCTCAAATGATATGGTCTAGTAAGTCACTCAGTAGTATTTAACCACTAGGAAAATATCTAAGAATGAACTTGGATGGACCATTGGCATCGATCTGGTACTGGACACGACAAAAGCATAGCCAACCCAATCAACACCAAAAAGTTCTCACTAATTTGTGGGGACCTGTGCCTAAATATTCATACTCTCAGAATTAAACCTTTGAATCAATGTCCCAGACATCTCTATCAGCATCCCTGGACATGACCTGGTCTATTAGCAGAATAGCTCTATCAGAGGTGTTGTTTCAATGATAAGGAGGAGTGATCCTGGGAGCTCTCAAAATCGATGCCAAACCCAAGAAGTCTCAAAGCATTAGTTTACACACAGACAGAAAACTCCTACTTATTATCACCTTCACCATATCTCAACTTGTAAATCATATGACACCACCTGTTAAGAAGCATTAAGCATAGCAAGATGGAGAACGCACTTGGGAATATTGATGCTCTCCACTTGAAAGTGACACAGTAGCTCTATTATTGACTGAGCTGGCCAGGTTCTAACTGCCGAAGCTGCTAAATAGGGCCTGTGCTGAGAACCAACAGAGGAAAAAGCTATTGATTTAACTCCCACCAAAATACTGGTCACGCAGACATTTTTCTTGGCAGTATTGATAGGAGCGACCACAGTATAGCTGTGATCGTACTGTACCTTCAGGAGAGATTTATTCTGTGCTGTTTCTCTTGCAGTGAGATTTTGCCATAGTGGTGTTAAAATGTCTCCTTCAGAAGCATTGGATAAACAGCTTTGAGCTCCCTGAGTGTTTTATTGAAATTAGACAAAAGAAGCATGAGTGGGCAGAGTCAAACGCACACAAACCCAGGTCTTAGTTTGGCTTTCACTTGGGATTTTTAGAACTGATACAGTGTTCTCTCTGCTACAGCAAAAAGCTTGAGCTCTCTCTCTCTCTTCTGCTAATTATTTTTCTTTCAGTGTTCCTTTCTCCTGGACAGTAAAGGATACAGCACATGAGAAAATCTGATTTGCTGAATTTACTTTTGCCAGAAGGGTCACTGGACCTGAAATGTTAACTCTGATTTCTCTTCACAGAGGCTGTCAGACCTACTGAGATTTTCCAGCAACTCTGGTTTTGGTTGTGTTTAAAGGATACTGCTATATTGGAACAGTTAATGGTTAGTAGTTAAATAATATATTCTTTTGTTAAGTATTTTAATAGAGTTAAAGTTATACCATTCTTCTTTTATTTGTATTTAACTGTAAGAATAAAGTGCATTTTGCTTAAAGCCTAGCAGTGGACCAATCGAATCACATCTGGAATACAGCATCTTACACTTGCTGTAAAGTATATATAAAGTTAGGGTCTAGGCAATCTCCTTGTTAGATTTTGAGCGGGTTTGGTCTGGTCCACAACACAGTCCTTTTAGAAACAAAATCATGTCTTCATACCGAAAACTCCTATCATTTTGTGGGATACTAACACGGTGTTAAATGGCAAAGATTCAGAACAGATACAGTAAACTAAAGTGAAACACCCAGGAGGTGGAGTGGCCCATCAGCAGGCAAAGTATTAGATGACAATCTACAATCTCTCCATCTGGCACACGTCTCACTTTGCCATTACCATTAAGCCAGGGATCAATAAGAAACGTAGAATAGTTTGCCAACAGCAGCACGAGACATAACTAAAAAAAAACAAAACGCCAACATGGTAAAGCTACAACACAAGCCTAAACACACGCTAAACAGTGAAAGCCAAGTGATTCCACAACCAATGGATTAATTCAAACCTTTACATTCCTCCCACATCCAGTCATAAGCTATTTGTTTATTGACTCATTCACATATTCATTAATTCATTTCATTCACAGGATATATGTGTCTTTATTGCCCTACCGTAAGGGGCTTTGAGAAAGTGGTGGAGACTTGCTACCCTAGCGGAGACATACATTACCAAGGGGACACTGGTTTAAGTGTTTGCTGAAAGGATGGGAAGGGACATGAGCAAAAGTTTTTTCACCTAGACGTGAAAATTCATTGCCCATCAGTCAACTCATTTAAAAGGAATCTAGATCTGCACCTGAAGTGCTGAAACTTGCAAGGCGAGGGACCGAGTGTTGTTAAGTGGGATTAGAATGCGCCTCTGGTTTATCCAGCCAATGCAGACACAATGGGCTGAATGGCCTCTGCCTGTTTTGTAAGGTTTCTGTGCTTCTATGGTTTTCCTGTGATTCTTGAACAGCTACAATCTATGTGGTGTAAGTACGTCCACAGCTGGATTAGAAATAGGAGGGAATTAAAAAACACGCTGTAGCGAAAGGAGTCATGAAAATTCCCATCCTAAAATCACGGGCAGCCTAACACTTCAGTGAAAAAGACAAGGCTAAAAAGTGCTTGCATAAATCCTCAGCCATAATTGCTCAACAGATGATCCATCTTGGTCTTTTCTCAAGGTCCCCAGCATCACAGCTGCCAGCCTTCTGCCAACTTAACACTTTCCTAAAACCAACCTTAACCCCAAATCTTTGGGTTATTGCTTCTTAATATCACTTTCATTGGCTCAGCAACATTTTTATCCTTTTACACTTTCCAATTGCTTTTTCTAGTAAATGATGCTATTAAATTTAAAGTTATTTGATTAGTGATTTTTTTTAAGTAAGTCTTCATTTTGCAAAAGAAAAGATTGCCAACATTATCAACATTTTCTTATAATTAAAGTTCATGTCCAATAAAATCACCTCGAAAATGGAATGTTTTTCTTTAATCACAATTGTAGGTTTCAAGTAGGATCTGATAAACATCTTACACAGCAAGAACACACCCTACTGATCTGCAGTCTACCTTTTAATATTGCTACCTTTTCATTTAATTAACGAAGGCAACTAACTTTATGACTGTGTGTGGTCCATGACTTACCATAGGGGGTCGTGCATAGGCAACAACAGCAGCTGCTGCTGCAGCACTCATCTGAGGGGAGATATTGTGCAAGCCTGGATATCCTCCTGGGCTGTTCAGGTCTCCGTTGATGCCAGAATGAGGCACTATCCCAAAAGGTGAAGGATAAGGGCCTGGTACTGCCAAGGGTGGCCTTAATGCTGAGGCTGTAAAGTAATTGTGAAAAAGGGTTACTTTTTTTTTTAAATTTGCCCAATGTGGATCAGGCTTCAGATTCAAAGATAAACCTATACCTTACAACTCTAAAATTTTCATTATTGCAGGACAGTTTGCAACTAATTACAAATGCACAAGTACTTTTTCAAAATATAGATCTGCTGAATTGACTCAAAGTGCTGACAATTTAAATTAATGTCACATGCTGCTCTGCAGCATTCCCTTCATAAATTAGACTTTAAATATGGAAAAAAAGTCATTTTATCAAATGCTTCACCATTTGTACACAAAGAATGATAGATTATAGAATACTTACGTAACGAGTCCATTCCTGGAGGTTTGCAGAGGCCCGGACGTGGTCCTGAAGACGCACTCGTGCCCGGAGTTGGCACATCACCTCGCGGGGTTGGGGTACTGGATTTCATCACTGGGGTGCTGGCCTTTTCATGCTACAAAGTTATGTTTAAAAGTATACAAATTATTCCAATGCTTATAATATTAATTCAATTTCATAACTAACAATAGCTGTATGTTTAAAAAAAATTCAAACCTTTTTCTTACAAAAGTTGACCAGGATAGCAAATACATGC
>NW_025966951.1:18047-27394 GCF_021869965.1 Rhincodon typus | reverse complement strand
GATGGGATACCAGCCTCGGTAGAGTTATTTCAGCAAGGTGTTTCAGAAGTGTGTGGAACCAGGCCTCTCCTCCACAAAGCATGCATTACAATGTGGACCTTGTTACGACATGGAGTACTTAAAACAGGAATGTTTAAAGAAAGCAACATCAGTACATAATGGACAAAGGGAGAGAACGAGATGTTGAATTGGGTGAGATGAGCTATTGATGGAGCACACTCCTATGGAGGACAAAGACCAGTCCAAGCTGAATGGGCACTGTTTCACTGTTAACTTAGAGTAAACCAGTAGAGAACTCTGCATTTGAAGGCCACAAGATCAGAACTGCATAGAATAACCTCGCATTTACAGGCCATTCAGCCCCAACTGCTTTGTGCTAGTATCTCTGTTCCAAGCAAACCTTCTCCCACACTTCTTCATCTCACATCATCTTTGCTCTGTTTCCCCCGTGTTTTTATCTGGTTTCTCCTTAAGTGGATATATAATGCTTAGCACAGTCACTCTCTGTGCCGAGTTCCACGTTCCCAACACCCTCTGGTGAAGCAGTTTCGGCTGAATGCACAAATTTGGTTTGTTTTCTCGGGCATGCTCTCCTCACTCTGAGTCAGAGGTTTGTAGGTTCAAGACCCACTGCAGAGCTTTCAGCACTGGATTATGTACAGACACTCCTGGAGCCAGTACCAGGGAGAGAGTGCTGCAATGTGAAAGGTGCACTGTTATGCGACGTTCCATCTCAGTCACTCGGACATCCTGCACGCACACATGGACACTGATTGCTTCTCAGTTCCGGAAGCCTCTGGCACCACACAGAGGTCAGAGGTCAGGGCAGCAATAAAAATTGGGGATTCGTCACTCTTCTTGAGTCTGTAGCATGGAAGCAGACCCTTCAGTCCAACCAGCCCATGCCAACCATAATCACAAATTAAAGATCTCTCCACCGTCAATTTATCCATTCCACAGACACATTAACACAGCAATGCTTCTGAAAGCGAGCTGTGCACCAATTATCTGTCATGTTTCTCACATTATACAACGGTGACTATGCTTTGGAAATATTTCGTTGCCTTTGAAGTACGCTGGTTTAAGCCTGAAGCCAAGATAGGTGCCATATAAATGTGATTCGGGAGACAGAGCAAAAATTCAACCCCCAGAATAAAGGAACACACTAACAGGAGGATGAGTCAACCATGGCTGATCAGGGAAGCCAGGGACGGCATAAAAGCAAAAGAGAAAACATACAATGTGGCAAAGGGCAGTGGAAGTCAAGGGATTGGGAAGCCTACAAAGACCAACAGAGGGCAAAGAAATAAGGAGGGAGAAGATTAAATATGAGGGTAAGATTGCCAGTAATATAAAAGAAGATTACAAGAACTTCTTTAGATATTTAGAGGGTAAAAGAGGCAAAAGTGGACATTGGACCGCTGGAAAATGACATTAGAGAAGTAGTAATGGGGAGCAAAGAAATGGCGGAAGAACTGAATAAGTACTTTGTGTCAGTCTTCACAGTGGAACACACGCATAACATCCCAGGGGGCAGAGCTGAGTATGGTGGCCACCATCAAGGAGAAAGTGCTAGAAAAACTGAAAGGTCTGAAGGTGGATAACCCACTGGTACCAGATGGACTACACCCCAGAGTTCTGAAGGAGATAACTGGAGAGATAGTGGAAGCGTTAATGGTGATGTTTCAGGAATTGCTATAGTCAGGGAGGGTCCCAGAGGACTGGAAAATCATGAATGTACACCCCCAGTTTAAGAGGGAAGTGAGGCAATAGACAGGAAATTACAGGCTGATTAGCCTGACCTCGGTCGTGGGTAAGATTATGAAGTCCATTATGAAGGATGAGATTTCTGAATATTTGGAAGTGCATGGTAAAATAGGGCAAAGTCAGCATGGTTTCATCAAGGGGAGGTCATGCCTGACAAATCTGTTAGAATTCTTTGAGAAGGTAATGAGCAGGTTAGACCAAGGAGAGCCAATGGATGTTATCTACCTGGACTTCAAGAAGGCCTTTGATAAGGTGCCGCACAGGAGGCTGCTGAGTAAGATAAGGGCCCATGGTGTTTGAGGCAAGGTGCTAGCATAGATAGAAGATTGGCTGTCTGGCAGAAAGCAGAGAGTGGGGATAAAGGGATCTTTCTCAGGATGGCAGCTGGTGACAAGTGGTGTTCTGCAAGGGTCAGTGTTGGGACCACAGCTTTTCACTTTATACATTAATGATCTAGATGAAGGAACTGTGGGCATTCTGGCTAAGTTTGCAGACGATACAAAGATAGGTGGAAGGTCAGGTAGTATTGAGGAGGCAGGAGGCTGCAGAAGGATTTAGACAGCTTAAGAGAGTAGGCAAAATGGCAGATGGAGTACAATGTGGGAAAGTGTGCGGTCATGCACTTTGGTAGAAAGAATAGAGGTACAGTCTATTTTCTAAATGAAGAAAAAATTCAGAAATCTGAGGTGCAAAGCGACTTGTAATCCTAGTCCAGGATTCTCTGAAGGTTAACTTGCAGGTTGAGTCAGTAGTTAGGAAGGCAAATACAATGTTGACATTTATTTCAAAAGGACTAGGCTTTATAAGGCTCTGGTCAGACAACATTTAGAATATTTTGAGCAGTTTTGGACCCCATATCTCAGGAAGAATATACTGGCCCTGGAACGAGTGTAGAGGAGGTTCACGAGAATGATCCCAGGAATGAAAGTCTTAACATATGAGGAATGTTTGAGGACTCTGGGTCTATACTCGATGGAGTTTAGAAAGATGAGGGGGGCATCTAATTCAAACTTACAGAATACTGAAAGCCTGGATAGAAGAAGTTTCCATTCGCAGGACAGACTAGGACCCGAGGGCACAGCCTTAGAGTAAAGGGAAGACCCTTTAAAATGGAACTAAGGAGATACATCTTCAGCCAGAGAGTGGTGAATCTATGGAATTTCATTGCCACAAAAGGCTGTGGAGGCCAGGTCATTCAGAATATTTAAGACAGAGATAGCAAGGTTCCTGATTGTTAAGGGGATCAAAGGTTTTGGAGAAAAGGCAGAAGAATGAGGTTGACAAACTTATCAGCCATGATTGAATGGCGGAGCAGACTCGATGGGCCAAATGGCCTAAGTTCTGTTCCATTGTCTTATGGTCTTCTGGGCAAATACTTCTTGCCTCTGGATGAAGATGTTTTTCCAAAATTGCTCCTGTGCATTGATAATGCTCACAGCTATCTTTTTGCATCTACCTGATCCAAATCTGCGATCATGAACACTGAAACATAGAAAACAGGAGCAGGAGGAGGCCATTCAGCCCTTCGAGTCTGGTCCACCATTCAATATGATCATGGCTCATCACCAACACAATCCCACTTTCTCTCCCATACCCTTTGATTCCTTTTGCCCTAACAACTATATCTAACTCCTTCTTGGAAACATTCAACGTTTTAGCCTCAACCACTTTCTGTGACAGAGAATTCCACAGCCTCACCACTTTCTGGGTTAAGACATTCCACCTCATCTCCATCCTAAATAGCCTAACCCCAATCCTTAAACTATGACCCTTGGTTCTCGACTTCCCAGTCATCAGAGACAATGACAGGATGCAGAGCTGGGCAAAGAAGTGGCAGATGGAATTCAACCCAGAAAAGTGTGAAGTGATTCATTTTGGAAGGTCAAATTTGAATGCAAAACACAAGGTTAATGGCGGGATTCTTGACAGTGTGGAGGAACAGAGGGATCTTAGGGTCCACACGTCCATAGATCCCTCAAAGTTGGCACCCAAGTTGATAGGATTGTAAAGATGGCGTATGGTGTGTTGGATTTCATTGGCAGGGGAATTGAGTTTAAGAGCCACAAGGTTATGCTGCAGCTCTCTAAAACCCTGGTTAGACCACACTTGGAATATTGTGTTTAGTGCTGGTTGCCTCATTATAGGAAGGATGTGGAAGCTTTAAAGAGAGTGGAGAGGAGATTTATCAGGATGCTGCCTAGACTGGAGGGCAGAGCTTATGAGGAAAGGCTGAGGGAGCTAGGGGTTTTTTCATTGGAGCGAAGAAGGATGAGAAGTGGCTTGATAGAGGTAAACAAGATGATGAAAGGCACAGATAGAGTGGATAGTCAGAGACTTTTTCCCAGGGCAGAAATGACTGTTACAAGGGGGCATAATTTTAAAGTGATTGAGGAAGGTATAGGGGAGATGTCAGAGGTAGGTTCTTTACACAGAGAGTGGTGGGCTCGTGGAATGTGCTGCCAGCAGTGATAGTGGAGTCAGATACTTTAGAGACATTTAAACGACTCTTGGATAGGCACATGGAGGATAGTAAAATGTAGGGTATGCAGGGTAGTTTGATCTCAGTAGGATAATAGGTCGGTACAACGTGGTGGGCCAAAGGGCCTGTACTGTGCTGTACTGTTCTATGTTCTACGTTCAGTGATAACATCCTTGCTGCATATACTCTGTCCAGTCCTGTTAGAATTTTATAGGTTTCTATGAGATCCCTCCTTCATTCTTCTGAACTCCAGTGAATATAGTCCTAACCAATACAGTCAGGAATCAGTCTGGTAAACATTAATTGCACTCCCTGCCTAGCCAGAACATCCTTCCTTGAAGAAGGAAAGCAAACCTTTGGACACCTCTTGGACATTCAGTTTCCAATTGGCTGTATTTTGAATCCAGTTCCCTCTGCCCCCAGGCCTGTGTTATTAATATCTAACAAGGTGTGGAAAAGGGCTGTGTATTCTTACTGCCCTGTCGTGTGAAACAAAGTTGAATATTCTGGGCAAGCAGAAAGAAAAGGAAAGGAACAGTTAGTATGGGGGCAGGGTGGCTCAGTGGTTAGCACTGCTGCCTCACAGCGCCAGGGACCCGGGTTTGATTCCACCCTCGGGTGACTGTCTGTGTGGAGTTTGCACATTCTCCCTGTGTCTGTGTGGGTTTCCTCCGGGTGCTCCGGTTTCCTCCCACACTCCAAAGACGTGCAGTCTAGGTGGATTGGCCATGCTAAATCGCCCATTGTGTTCAGGGATGTGTAGATTAGGTGGGTTATAGGGGGATGGGTCTGGGTGGGATGCTCCGAGGGTCAGTGTGGACTTGTTGGGCCAAAGGGCCTGTTTCCACACTGTAGGGATTCTATGATTCTAAGGTGAGGGTGAGCTCCTCCTAGTAGTCAAAATTCTGAAAGAGTTTGATCAAGTGGATACAGAGAGAACATCGCAATGAGATAGACACCAAAAAAATCTAACTGCAAATTCAGATGTAATGCCTGCTCAGGGACTGGTGAGAATTGAAACCCATGACCACAAAGAGTGGTCGACGTGAAGAGTGTAAGATCAATGAAGGAGGAAGCTGTTATCAGCATTTGTACAAAAAGGAGTTAGAGAGAGTCATGATGGAAGATTTAGATGGGAAATTACAAGAGCAGGCTTTTAACACCCAACATGGATTGGCTGAGCCGAATGGCCTATTTGAGTTCTCTCTATCCAGTGAAATCCAATCTGTATATTCCCATTGAAGATGACAAGCTATCTTCCTGCTGCTTTTCCAGGGAGCCAGGGCCACAAGAAAAGTGTCCGGACTCCGAAGTTGCCCAAACAGGGTGGCATGAATTGGGCAGACCTTTTACCACCACTTCCAGCTCACCCACCACCCACAGCAGTGAATCCTGAAGAATACAGCATCAACACAGAGGAAAGGTATGGAGCTCTCTCCTATTTCTAACTGACACTCAGAGCTTTACCCTGCCCACCTGTTTCACCCAGTGACATTGGGGCAAAAGGACCCAGCACCCATGGGTGCCATTTCTTCTGGCCTGGATAACAATTTACCCTCTGTTGGCCCATAACCATCACAGAGTGATGGAAAGGTGAGGTTTCGAAATACGATCTCGTCAGACAACCCAGGGAAGTAAAACAAAGAACTGCAGATGCTGATGATCTGAAATAAAATCAGAAACTGCTGGAGAAATTCAGCAGGTCTGGCAGCATGTGTGGGGAGAGAAAAACAGAGTTAACATTTCAAATTATTCTTCTGATGTAGAGGTGCTGGTGTTGGACCGGGGTGGAAAGGTCAGAAGTCACATGACACTAGGTTGTAGTGTTTATTTAAAATCAGAAGCTTACGAAAGCTTGTAATTTCAAATAAACCTGTTGGACTATAACCGGGTGTCGTGTGTCTTCTGATTTCATTCTTCTGAAGAACAGCCCCTGGACTCGAATTATTAACTCTGTTTTTCTCTGCCCACACATGCTGCCAGACCTGCTGAGTTTCGTCAGCAATTTCTGTCTTTGTGCTAGCTCAATTCTAAATCTGTTTATGCAGATTATCAGAAATTAGTTTGGCTTTAACTCTGAAATAAGCTCGTGAAAATTCCTGGAACCTGTATCATTATGTATTCATTGAGCTATTGGATTGGTCACCCTGATCAATAATCCAAAGAACATCCGTTTGAACCCAACAGGGCCAGTTCAAAGTTATTGATGGATTCAGCTGTCAGTGATGGAAACATGGAGCTGTCACATGTCATCCAAACCTAACTACTTCATTGACCTCTTTTAGAGAAGGAAATTGTCACCCTTACCCAATCTGAATCTGGACCTGATTTAAGTCCTGGGCCAATATATTTGACTCTTAATTAGTTCTATTTATCTGTAGGAGACTGGGGATGGACTGTAAATGTACCCTTTCAGTACATTCCCCTCCCCAGACTAAATTTAAAAAGATACCCACTCCCTGTGTGGCCTTACCCCAGGTGAGCAATCACTACTGTTTCAACGCTGTTAGTGGAACATGCACCACAGTGTGCCCTCAATCTCTAGTAAGACCATGAGACAGGAGGAGGCTGTTCGGTCCTTCAAGCATGCACTGCCATTCAATAGGATCATGGCTGATCCAACATCCTTCACGTCCACTTTCCTGCCCTTTCCCTATAACCTTTGATTCCCTGACTGGTCAAGAATCTATCTATCTCAGCCTTAAATATATACAAGGACTCTGTCCCCATAGTTCTCTATGGCAAGGAGTTCCAAAGACCCTCAACCCTCTGAGAGAAGAAATTCCTCCTCATCTGATGTGGCTGATGGGCAATCCCTACCTGCCTCATCTCACCAGCTCAACTCTCAAACTGGAATTGCAATAGTTCCAATTCTAAAATGCATGTTTAAAACATTTATTCTCAGGATGTGGGCATCACAGGCTGGGCCAGCATTTAATGCCTGTACCTAATTACCATTCAGAAGGTGGTGGTGAGCTGCCTTCTCACAATCAATGTGGTGTAGGAACCCCTCAAGTGCAGTCAAGGATGGATTTCCAGGTTTTGACCTAGCAACAGTGGAAGGAACTTTGATATATTTCCAAGCCAGGATGACAAGGAGAGGAATGTGAAGCTGGTGGTGTTCCTGTGGTATCTGTTGCCCTTATCCTTCTTGATGGTAAAGGTCATGGGTTTGGACGGTGCTGTCTAAGGAGCTCTGTTAATTTGCACTGCACCTTGTAGATGATACACACTGTTGCCACCGTATGTTGGTGGTGGAGATGTGAACGTTGAAGATGGTTAATGTTGTGTCAGTCAAGTAGGCTGTTTTGCCCTGGATGGTGTCAAGCTTCTCGAGTGTTATTAGAGCTGCACCCATCTAGGCAAATGGGGAGTATTCCAGCGCACTCCCGACTTGTACCATGTGACTGTGGACTGGCTTTCGGGAGTCAGGAGGTAAGTTACTCTCAATAGAATTCCCAGCCTCCAACCTGCTGATGTAGTCACTGTATTTATATGGAAGGACAAACTTGAAAGCGGAATACAGGGTTAACGGAAAGATTCTTGACAGTGTGGAGGAGCAGAGGGATCTTGGGGTTCATGTCCACAGATCCCTGAAAGCTGCCACCCAGGTGGATAGAGTTGTTAAGAAGGCATATGGTGTGTTAGCTTTCATTAATAGAGAGATTGAGTTCAAGAGCCGTGAAGTTATGCTCCAGCTATACACATCTGGAGTATTGTGACCAGTTCTGATGGTCTCATTACAGGAAAAATGTGGAAGCGTTGGAAAAGGTGCAGAGGAGATTTACCAGGATTATGCCTGGAATGGAGGGAAGGTCTTATGGGGAAAGGTTGAGAGAGCTAGGGCTTTTCTCTTTAGAACGACGAAGGATGAGAGGTGACTTGACAGAGGTGTACAAAATGATCAGAGGTATAGATAGAGTAGACAGCCGGAGACTTTTTCCTAGGGTGGAGGTAGCTATTACGAGGGGGCATAGTTTTAAAGTGAGTGGAGGTAGCTATAGGGGAGACGTCAGAGGTAAGTTCTTTACTCAGAGAGTGGTCGGGGTGTGGAATGCATTGCCGGAGAGGGTAGTGGAGTCGGCCTCATTAGGGGCATTTAAGCGGCTATTAGATAGGCATATGGATGATAGTATAAGGTAGGGGTGGAGGTTAGATAGACCTCAGGTTTAGGGTAAAAGTTTGGCACAACATCGTGGGCCAAAGGGCTTGTACTGTGCTGTACTGTTCTATGTTCTATGTTCTATGGCTTGTCCAGTTGAGTTTCTGGTTAATGGTAACGCCTAGAAGGTTGAGAGTGTGGGATTCAGTGATGGCAGTGCCATTAAACGTTAAGAGATGATGGTGAGATTGTCTTCTTTTGGAGATGGTCATTGTCTGGCACTGATGTTGCGTGCTGTTAACCACCCAAGCCTGCATGACCTTGTATCCAGACAAACTCCCTTCAGTATCTGCATAACTTTGCAAGTTATGGAATGCTGTTTACATCATATCAAGCCTTTTAAACCCAGCAGACAGCTGTCAAACCAGGGACTGAAGTGTCACTTCAGCTGGAATTTTTCAGAGCTGGAGTCTTGCTGTGCTGCCATTCTTACTACTGTAAGGCTGGTGACTCTGAGCTAACCCCAGAGCAAAAATCAACATGGAGAAATAGGGCAATGCAACACAAACTTATCTCAGAGAATTCTCTTGACAGTTGGACCTTTTTGATTTCTCAGTTACGATCGCGATGGCCTGTGCCCTCTGCCCCCTGCCCGAATGTACCTGCAGCAGGATGAGCTGGAAGAACAGGAGGACGATGAACGAGGCCCTACACCCCCAGTCCGTGGGGCAGCCTCATCACCAGCAGCAGTGTCGTACAGCCACCAGTCTACTGCCACCCTAACACCCTCACCCCAGGAGGAGCTGATGCCCATGTTACAGGACAGTCAGGAGAACCTGGCTCTCATCCAGACTGCGAGTGACCACAGGTAAATGCACCTGGACAAAAGAACAGACTAGACTCACACACACACTCTCACACACACACGCACACACACTCTCACACACACTCTCACACACACACACACACACACACACACACACACACACACACACACAC
>NW_025966951.1:0-3047 GCF_021869965.1 Rhincodon typus | reverse complement strand
CTCAGATTCTCCAGCATCGGCAGTTCCTACTATCTCTTCATAAGCATGAGGCCCTGGACAGGGAGATAGGGAGAGAGAGTGTTGGGCCTCACAGTGAAGTGAGATGAGAGTGGAGATTTCTGGCTAAAATGCTGACGAGGTCTAATGAATTGAGGAGACATAAAGCATTGCAGTGATGCCTGCCTGGAGAATTGATGGAATAGATACATTTCTACAGATTGTAAAACTCATTTTCCTTCTTTCCCCTGTTAACCACAGGCCGACGACACTTCCCCTCATCACATTGTCCCCGACCCACCAGCCCTTTCTCCACTGACAGTAACGCGAGTGCTGCTGTGATGCAGAAGCCCCGGCCAGTAAAGAAACTGAAACACCAAGCAGCACATGTGCGTCGCGAAATCTTTACTGACGGTAGGTGCGAGGCTGAGTAACATTGGTTTGGTCCATTGGGATTGCGTACACATTTGGAGTGAATGGACTGCTCTTTGACACTGGGGTCCTTCATAATGCCCTTCTCAGTCATGGTGAGTGAGCCAATTTCTCACAGAATCACTTCTCAGTACCGCCCTCTGTAGTGGGAAGTTATAGTGTGGTCATGGGAATCCCAGGGAAGGTACTTTTTTGTGAAACAATAGATGAAGTATTGAATTGATTCTTTTCCCTTTGTAAAATGATTAGAAATTCCAGACAAGACCAGGACTTTAATCCTGGATAACCATCTGGACTATCAACACTGACTGGACGGCACCGGCTGAGGCCCTCTAACTTGTTACTCTGTCTTCATTAATGCCTTTCTTCTTTCATCATTGTACATCAGTCTCCACACGTGTATGTGTGTCTGTGTGCGTGTGTGTCTGTCTGTAGGTCTCTGTCTGTTGGTGTGTGTGTGGTTGTGTTGGTGTGTGTCTACATAGGTGTGAGAGTGTGCAGAGTATACATGTTTGTGAGAAGGTGTGTGAGAGAGAAAGAGAGAGCATGTGTGCGTGAGAGAGCATGTGTGAGTGAAAGTGTATGTGTGTGAGAGCATACGTTTGCATGTGAGAGAGAGAGAGCGCGTGTGTGTGTGTGTGTGTGTGTGTGTGAGAGAGAGAGAGAAAGAGAGAGCACGTGTGCGTGAGAGAGCATGTGTGTGTCAAAGTGTATGTGTGTGAGAGCATACTTTTGCATGTGAGAGAGAGTGCGCGCGTGTGTGTGTGTGTGTGTGAGAGGGAGAGAGCAGAAGGAGGCCATTCAGCCCTTCGAGCCTGCTCCACCATTCAATATCATCATGGCTGATCATCCAACTCAATCCCCTGTTCCCGCTTTCTCCCCCATACTCTTGAATCTCTTTAGCCCTAGGAACTATACCTAACTCCTTCTTGAAAACGTGCAATGTCTTGGCCTCAACTGCTTTCTTGTGCAAGAATTCCACAGGCTCAACACTCTCTGGGTGGAGATATTTGTCTGCATCTTGATCCTAAATGACCATATCCTGAGATGTGGCCCCTGGTTCTAGACTCCCCAGTCATTGGGAACACCCTTTCTGCATTTACTCTGTCTAGTCCTGTTAGAATTTTACAGGTTTCTATGAGATTCCCCTCATTCTCCTAAACTCCAGTGAAATACAGTTCTAAACAAATCAGTCTCTCTTTTTGCACTCCCTCCATAACTAGACCATCCTTCCTCAGGTAAGGAGACCAAAACTGCTCACAATACTCCAGGGGTGGGCTTACCAAGGCCCTGTATAATTGCAGCAAGACATCCCTGCTCCTGTATTTGAATCCTCTCACTATGAGAGTGGGACTGGAATGAAATTGAAGAATCTCATATCCAAGGATGAAACCCTGCCCCCTCACATCATCATTTCAGTGATGTAATCATCTGATATATCCTGCCATTTCTCTGACTAACATGTGGCACTAGTAACAATCTGAGATCACTATTGAAGTCCTACTTTCAACTTATTTCCTAATTCCCTATTTTGATAACTGATCCTTTCTTTTATCTATAACATTGGTGCCAATGGATATCACGACCTCACAGGGAGGGGATGACCCTTTGGAATTTCTTTAGACAGAGGGTTCAATTCCACCCTCCAGCGACTGTCTGTGTGGAGTTTGCACATTCTCTCTGTTTCTCCGAGTGCTTTGATTTCCTCCCACAGTCCAAAGATATGCAGGCTAGGTGGGTTGGTCATTGGAGGTGCAGGGTTGCAGGGACAGGGTTGGGGGTGGGGTGGGGGTGGGCGGGGTGCGGCGTGGGGGGTGGGTATGTGAGGCTGTGTTGAATGCTGTTCGTAGAGTTGATGTGGACTTGTTGGGCCAAATGGCCTGTTTCCACACTGTAGGGATTCTATGGATCCCACTGCACTACCAAACAGGATCTGACAGACATGAGCAATCTGCTTAACAACAGCATGCAAAAAAGTGACTTTAAAGTCATAGAGGTCTACAGCTCAGAAAAAGGCCTTTCAGCCCATCAAGTCTGTGCCAGTCAAAAACAACCACCTAACTATTCTAATCCCAGGTTCTAGCACTTGGCCCATAACCCTGCTTTGGCATCGCTAGTGAATAATAAAATATTCTTCAATGTTATGGGGTGGGGTTTGGGTTGGATGGGCGGTGGGAGGTGGAGCTGCTCTAAATTCCCTCCCCCCAACCCTCCCAGAGCTCCCGGAATTAATGAACTATAGACATGGGAGAGACAGAATGCTTGAGGAACATGTGTTTAAATACCGCGATGATAACTGATAGAATATAAGCTCAATTAATAAAATCTGAAAGATAAGTCAAGCTCATGGTGACTCATGTGACATGTAGAGTATAGACTGTTGCCTGTGAAAGCTGTGTTCTCTGAGCTACACCAGTAGCTCCTACCTCTCCTGGTGAGTCTTCCAACAGGACATCACTGTGCTCCCTCTGATTGGCCTCCTACTTCCATGGTATGGAGTTCATTGGCAGAGAATAAAGCATCCTAAGGTTCTGAAATGAATAGCAGATACACCTAAACTCCCTGAACCCCTCGATTAGATTCCAGTCTGTAACTCACTCCCAGGGATCTGTTATTCT
>NW_025966950.1:18047-27395 GCF_021869965.1 Rhincodon typus | reverse complement strand
GATGGGATACCAGCCTCGGTAGAGTTATTTCAGCAAGGTGTTTCAGAGGTGTGTGGAACCAGGCCTCTCCTCCACAAAGCATGCATTACAATGTGGACCTTGTTACGACATGGAGTACTTAAAACAGGAATGTTTAAAGAAAGCAACATCAGTACATAACGGACAAAGGGAGAGAACGAGATGTTGAATTGGGTGAGATGAGCTATTGATGGAGCACACTCCTATGGAGGACAAAGACCAGTCCAAGCTGAATGAGCACTGTTTCACTGTTAACTTAGAGTAAACCAGTAGAGAACTCTGCATTTGAAGGCCACAAGATCAGAACTGCATAGAATAACCTCGCATTTACAGGCCATTCAGCCCCAACTGCTTTGTGCTAGTATCTCTGTTCCAAGCAAACCTTCTCCCACACTTCTTCATCTCACATCATCTTTGCTCTGTTTCCCCCGTGTTTTTATCTGGTTTCTCCTTAAGTGGATATATAATGCTTAGCACAGTCACTCTCTGTGCCGAGTTCCACGTTCCCAACACCCTCTGGTGAAGCAGTTTCGGCTGAATGCACAAATTTGGTTTGTTTTCTCGGGCATGCTCTCCTCACTCTGAGTCAGAGGTTTGTAGGTTCAAGACCCACTGCAGAGCTTTCAGCACTGGATTATGTACAGACACTCCTGGAGCCAGTACCAGGGAGAGAGTGCTGCAATGTGAAAGGTGCACTGTTATGCGACGTTCCATCTCAGTCACTCGGACATCCTGCACGCACACATGGACACTGATTGCTTCTCAGTTCCGGAAGCCTCTGGCACCACACAGAGGTCAGAGGTCAGGGCAGCAATAAAAATTGGGGATTCGTCACTCTTCTTGAGTCTGTAGCATGGAAGCAGACCCTTCAGTCCAACCAGCCCATGCCAACCATAATCACAAATTAAAGATCTCTCCACCGTCAATTTATCCATTCCACAGACACATTAACACAGCAATGCTTCTGAAAGCGAGCTGTGCACCAATTATCTGTCATGTTTCTCACATTATACGACGGTGACTATGCTTTGGAAATATTTCGTTGCCTTTGAAGTACGCTGGTTTAAGCCTGAAGCCAAGATAGGTGCCATATAAATGTGATTCGGGAGACAGAGCAAAAATTCAACCCCCAGAATAAAGGAACACACTAACGGGAGGATGAGTCAACCATGGCTGATCAGGGAAGCCAGGGACGGCATAAAAGCAAAAGAGAAAACATACAATGTGGCAAAGGGCAGTGGGAAGTCAAGGGATTGGGAAGCCTACAAAGACCAACAGAGGGCAAAGAAATAAGGAGGGAGAAGATTAAATATGAGGGTAAGATTGCCAGTAATATAAAAGAAGATTACAAGAACTTCTTTAGATATTTAGAGGGTAAAAGAGGCAAAAGTGGACATTGGACCGCTGGAAAATGACATTAGAGAAGTAGTAATGGGGAGCAAAGAAATGGCGGAAGAACTGAATAAGTACTTTGTGTCAGTCTTCACAGTGGAACACACGCATAACATCCCAGGGGGCAGAGCTGAGTATGGTGGCCACCATCAAGGAGAAAGTGCTAGAAAAACTGAAAGGTCTGAAGGTGGATAACCCACTGGTACCAGATGGACTACACCCCAGAGTTCTGAAGGAGATAACTGGAGAGATAGTGGAAGCGTTAATGGTGATGTTTCAGGAATTGCTATAGTCAGGGAGGGTCCCAGAGGACTGGAAAATCATGAATGTACACCCCCAGTTTAAGAGGGAAGTGAGGCAATAGACAGGAAATTACAGGCTGATTAGCCTGACCTCGGTCGTGGGTAAGATTATGAAGTCCATTATGAAGGATGAGATTTCTGAATATTTGGAAGTGCATGGTAAAATAGGGCAAAGTCAGCATGGTTTCATCAAGGGGAGGTCATGCCTGACAAATCTGTTAGAATTCTTTGAGAAGGTAATGAGCAGGTTAGACCAAGGAGAGCCAATGGATGTTATCTACCTGGACTTCAAGAAGGCCTTTGATAAGGTGCCGCACAGGAGGCTGCTGAGTAAGATAAGGGCCCATGGTGTTTGAGGCAAGGTGCTAGCATAGATAGAAGATTGGCTGTCTGGCAGAAAGCAGAGAGTGGGGATAAAGGGATCTTTCTCAGGATGGCAGCTGGTGACAAGTGGTGTTCTGCAAGGGTCAGTGTTGGGACCACAGCTTTTCACTTTATACATTAATGATCTAGATGAAGGAACTGTGGGCATTCTGGCTAAGTTTGCAGACGATACAAAGATAGGTGGAAGGTCAGGTAGTATTGAGGAGGCAGGAGGCTGCAGAAGGATTTAGACAGCTTAAGAGAGTAGGCAAAATGGCAGATGGAGTACAATGTGGGAAAGTGTGCGGTCATGCACTTTGGTAGAAAGAATAGAGGTACAGTCTATTTTCTAAATGAAGAAAAAATTCAGAAATCTGAGGTGCAAAGCGACTTGTAATCCTAGTCCAGGATTCTCTGAAGGTTAACTTGCAGGTTGAGTCAGTAGTTAGGAAGGCAAATACAATGTTGACATTTATTTCAAAAGGACTAGGCTTTATAAGGCTCTGGTCAGACAACATTTAGAATATTTTGAGCAGTTTTGGACCCCATATCTCAGGAAGAATATACTGGCCCTGGAACGAGTGTAGAGGAGGTTCACGAGAATGATCCCAGGAATGAAAGTCTTAACATATGAGGAATGTTTGAGGACTCTGGGTCTATACTCGATGGAGTTTAGAAAGATGAGGGGGGCATCTAATTCAAACTTACAGAATACTGAAAGCCTGGATAGAAGAAGTTTCCATTCGCAGGACAGACTAGGACCCGAGGGCACAGCCTTAGAGTAAAGGGAAGACCCTTTAAAATGGAACTAAGGAGATACATCTTCAGCCAGAGAGTGGTGAATCTATGGAATTTCATTGCCACAAAAGGCTGTGGAGGCCAGGTCATTCAGAATATTTAAGACAGAGATAGCAAGGTTCCTGATTGTTAAGGGGATCAAAGGTTTTGGAGAAAAGGCAGAAGAATGAGGTTGACAAACTTATCAGCCATGATTGAATGGCGGAGCAGACTCGATGGGCCAAATGGCCTAAGTTCTGTTCCATTGTCTTATGGTCTTCTGGGCAAATACTTCTTGCCTCTGGATGAAGATGTTTTTCCAAAATTGCTCCTGTGCATTGATAATGCTCACAGCTATCTTTTTGCACCTACCTGATCCAAATCTGCGATCATGAACACTGAAACATAGAAAACAGGAGCAGGAGGAGGCCATTCAGCCCTTCGAGTCTGGTCCACCATTCAATATGATCATGGCTCATCACCAACACAATCCCACTTTCTCTCCCATACCCTTTGATTCCTTTTGCCCTAACAACTATATCTAACTCCTTCTTGGAAACATTCAACGTTTTAGCCTCAACCACTTTCTGTGACAGAGAATTCCACAGCCTCACCACTTTCTGGGTTAAGACATTCCACCTCATCTCCATCCTAAATAGCCTAACCCCAATCCTTAAACTATGACCCTTGGTTCTCGACTTCCCAGTCATCAGAGACAATGACAGGATGCAGAGCTGGGCAAAGAAGTGGCAGATGGAATTCAACCCAGAAAAGTGTGAAGTGATTCATTTTGGAAGGTCAAATTTGAATGCAAAACACAAGGTTAATGGCGGGATTCTTGACAGTGTGGAGGAACAGAGGGATCTTAGGGTCCACACGTCCATAGATCCCTCAAAGTTGGCACCCAAGTTGATAGGATTGTAAAGATGGCGTATGGTGTGTTGGATTTCATTGGCAGGGGAATTGAGTTTAAGAGCCACAAGGTTATGCTGCAGCTCTCTAAAACCCTGGTTAGACCACACTTGGAATATTGTGTTTAGTGCTGGTTGCCTCATTATAGGAAGGATGTGGAAGCTTTAAAGAGAGTGGAGAGGAGATTTATCAGGATGCTGCCTAGACTGGAGGGCAGAGCTTATGAGGAAAGGCTGAGGGAGCTAGGGGTTTTTTCATTGGAGCGAAGAAGGATGAGAAGTGGCTTGATAGAGGTAAACAAGATGATGAAAGGCACAGATAGAGTGGATAGTCAGAGACTTTTTCCCAGGGCAGAAATGACTGTTACAAGGGGGCATAATTTTAAAGTGATTGAGGAAGGTATAGGGGAGATGTCAGAGGTAGGTTCTTTACACAGAGAGTGGTGGGCTCGTGGAATGTGCTGCCAGCAGTGATAGTGGAGTCAGATACTTTAGGGACATTTAAACGACTCTTGGATAGGCACATGGAGGATAGTAAAATGTAGGGTATGCAGGGTAGTTTGATCTCAGTAGGATAATAGGTCGGTACAACATGGTGGGCCAAAGGGCCTGTACTGTGCTGTACTGTTCTATGTTCTACGTTCAGTGATAACATCCTTGCTGCATATACTCTGTCCAGTCCTGTTAGAATTTTATAGGTTTCTATGAGATCCCTCCTTCATTCTTCTGAACTCCAGTGAATATAGTCCTAACCAATACAGTCAGGAATCAGTCTGGTAAACATTAATTGCACTCCCTGCCTAGCCAGAACATCCTTCCTTGAAGAAGGAAAGCAAACCTTTGGACACCTCTTGGACATTCAGTTTCCAACTGGCTGTATTTTGAATCCAGTTCCCTCTGCCCCCAGGCCTGTGTTATTAATATCTAACAAGGTGTGGAAAAGGGCTGTGTATTCTTACTGCCCTGTCGTGTGAAACAAAGTTGAATATTCTGGGCAAGCAGAAAGAAAAGGAAAGGAACAGTTAGTATGGGGGCATGGTGGCTCAGTGGTTAGCACTGCTGCCTCACAGCGCCAGGGACCCGGGTTTGATTCCACCCTCGGGTGACTGTCTGTGTGGAGTTTGCACATTCTCCCTGTGTCTGTGTGGGTTTCCTCCGGGTGCTCCGGTTTCCTCCCACACTCCAAAGACGTGCAGTCTAGGTGGATTGGCCATGCTAAATCGCCCATTGTGTTCAGGGATGTGTAGATTAGGTGGGTTATAGGGGGATGGGTCTGGGTGGGATGCTCCGAGGGTCAGTGTGGACTTGTTGGGCCAAAGGGCCTGTTTCCACACTGTAGGGATTCTATGATTCTAAGGTGAGGGTGAGCTCCTCCTAGTAGTCAAAATTCTGAAAGAGTTTGATCAAGTGGATACAGAGAGAACATCGCAATGAGATAGACACCAAAAAAATCTAACTGCAAATTCAGATGTAATGCCTGCTCAGGGACTGGTGAGAATTGAAACCCATGACCACAAAGAGTGGTCGACGTGAAGAGTGTAAGATCAATGAAGGAGGAAGCTGTTATCAGCATTTGTACAAAAAGGAGTTAGAGAGAGTCATGATGGAAGATTTAGATGGGAAATTACAAGAGCAGGCTTTTAACACCCAACATGGATTGGCTGAGCCGAATGGCCTATTTGAGTTCTCTCTATCCAGTGAAATCCAATCTGTATATTCCCATTGAAGATGACAAGCTATCTTCCTGCTGCTTTTCCAGGGAGCCAGGGCCACAAGAAAAGTGTCCGGACTCCGAAGTTGCCCAAACAGGGTGGCATGAATTGGGCAGACCTTTTACCACCACTTCCAGCTCACCCACCACCCACAGCAGTGAATCCTGAAGAATACAGCATCAACACAGAGGAAAGGTATGGAGCTCTCTCCTATTTCTAACTGACACTCAGAGCTTTACCCTGCCCACCTGTTTCACCCAGTGACATTGGGGCAAAAGGACCCAGCACCCATGGGTGCCATTTCTTCTGGCCTGGATAACAATTTACCCTCTGTTGGCCCATAACCATCACAGAGTGATGGAAAGGTGAGGTTTCGAAATATGATCTCGTCAGACAACCCAGGGAAGTAAAACAAAGAACTGCAGATGCTGATGATCTGAAATAAAATCAGAAACTGCTGGAGAAATTCAGCAGGTCTGGCAGCATGTGTGGGGAGAGAAAAACAGAGTTAACATTTCAAATTATTCTTCTGATGTAGAGGTGCTGGTGTTGGACCGGGGTGGAAAGGTCAGAAGTCACATGACACTAGGTTGTAGTGTTTATTTAAAATCAGAAGCTTACGAAAGCTTGTAATTTCAAATAAACCTGTTGGACTATAACCGGGTGTCGTGTGTCTTCTGATTTCATTCTTCTGAAGAACAGCCCCTGGACTCGAATTATTAACTCTGTTTTTCTCTGCCCACACATGCTGCCAGACCTGCTGAGTTTCGTCAGCAATTTCTGTCTTTGTGCTAGCTCAATTCTAAATCTGTTTATGCAGATTATCAGAAATTAGTTTGGCTTTAACTCTGAAATAAGCTCGTGAAAATTCCTGGAACCTGTATCATTATGTATTCATTGAGCTATTGGATTGGTCACCCTGATCAATAATCCAAAGAACATCCGTTTGAACCCAACAGGGCCAGTTCAAAGTTATTGATGGATTCAGCTGTCAGTGATGGAAACATGGAGCTGTCACATGTCATCCAAACCTAACTACTTCATTGACCTCTTTTAGAGAAGGAAATTGTCACCCTTACCCAATCTGAATCTGGACCTGATTTAAGTCCTGGGCCAATATATTTGACTCTTAATTAGTTCTATTTATCTGTAGGAGACTGGGGATGGACTGTAAATGTACCCTTTCAGTACATTCCCCTCCCCAGACTAAATTTAAAAAGATACCCACTCCCTGTGTGGCCTTACCCCAGGTGAGCAATCACTACTGTTTCAACGCTGTTAGTGGAACATGCACCACAGTGTGCCCTCAATCTCTAGTAAGACCATGAGACAGGAGGAGGCTGTTCGGTCCTTCAAGCATGCACTGCCATTCAATAGGATCATGGCTGATCCAACATCCTTCACGTCCACTTTCCTGCCCTTTCCCTATAACCTTTGATTCCCTGACTGGTCAAGAATCTATCTATCTCAGCCTTAAATATATACAAGGACTCTGTCCCCATAGTTCTCTATGGCAAGGAGTTCCAAAGACCCTCAACCCTCTGAGAGAAGAAATTCCTCCTCATCTGATGTGGCTGATGGGCAATCCCTACCTGCCTCATCTCACCAGCTCAACTCTCAAACTGGAATTGCAATAGTTCCAATTCTAAAATGCATGTTTAAAACATTTATTCTCAGGATGTGGGCATCACAGGCTGGGCCAGCATTTAATGCCTGTACCTAATTACCATTCAGAAGGTGGTGGTGAGCTGCCTTCTCACAATCAATGTGGTGTAGGAACCCCTCAAGTGCAGTCAAGGATGGATTTCCAGGTTTTGACCTAGCAACAGTGGAAGGAACTTTGATATATTTCCAAGCCAGGATGACAAGGAGAGGAATGTGAAGCTGGTGGTGTTCCTGTGGTATCTGTTGCCCTTATCCTTCTTGATGGTAAAGGTCATGGGTTTGGACGGTGCTGTCTAAGGAGCTCTGTTAATTTGCACTGCACCTTGTAGATGATACACACTGTTGCCACCGTATGTTGGTGGTGGAGATGTGAACGTTGAAGATGGTTAATGTTGTGTCAGTCAAGTAGGCTGTTTTGCCCTGGATGGTGTCAAGCTTCTCGAGTGTTATTAGAGCTGCACCCATCTAGGCAAATGGGGAGTATTCCAGCGCACTCCCGACTTGTACCATGTGACTGTGGACTGGCTTTCGGGAGTCAGGAGGTAAGTTACTCTCAATAGAATTCCCAGCCTCCAACCTGCTGATGTAGTCACTGTATTTATATGGAAGGACAAACTTGAAAGCGGAATACAGGGTTAACGGAAAGATTCTTGACAGTGTGGAGGAGCAGAGGGATCTTGGGGTTCATGTCCACAGATCCCTGAAAGCTGCCACCCAGGTGGATAGAGTTGTTAAGAAGGCATATGGTGTGTTAGCTTTCATTAATAGAGAGATTGAGTTCAAGAGCCGTGAAGTTATGCTCCAGCTATACACATCTGGAGTATTGTGACCAGTTCTGATGGTCTCATTACAGGAAAAATG
Organism: Rhincodon typus; assembly: GCF_021869965.1. Taxonomy (NCBI): domain Eukaryota; kingdom Metazoa; phylum Chordata; class Chondrichthyes; order Orectolobiformes; family Rhincodontidae; genus Rhincodon; species Rhincodon typus. Next base: position 19,394 of record NW_025966950.1, on the reverse strand, counting down.
TGGAAGCGTTGGAAAAGGTGCAGAGGAGATTTACCAGGATTATGCCTGGAATGGAGGGAAGGTCTTATGGGGAAAGGTTGAGAGAGCTAGGGCTTTTCTCTTTAGAACGACGAAGGATGAGAGGTGACTTGACAGAGGTGTACAAAATGATCAGAGGTATAGATAGAGTAGACAGCCGGAGACTTTTTCCTAGGGTGGAGGTAGCTATTACGAGGGGGCATAGTTTTAAAGTGAGTGGAGGTAGCTATAGGGGAGACGTCAGAGGTAAGTTCTTTACTCAGAGAGTGGTCGGGGTGTGGAATGCATTGCCGGAGAGGGTAGTGGAGTCGGCCTCATTAGGGGCATTTAAGCGGCTATTAGATAGGCATATGGATGATAGTATAAGGTAGGGGTGGAGGTTAGATAGACCTCAGGTTTAGGGTAAAAGTTTGGCACAACATCGTGGGCCAAAGGGCTTGTACTGTGCTGTACTGTTCTATGTTCTATGTTCTATGGCTTGTCCAGTTGAGTTTCTGGTTAATGGTAACGCCTAGAAGGTTGAGAGTGTGGGATTCAGTGATGGCAGTGCCATTAAACGTTAAGAGATGATGGTGAGATTGTCTTCTTTTGGAGATGGTCATTGTCTGGCACTGATGTTGCGTGCTGTTAACCACCCAAGCCTGCATGACCTTGTATCCAGACAAACTCCCTTCAGTATCTGCATAACTTTGCAAGTTATGGAATGCTGTTTACATCATATCAAGCCTTTTAAACCCAGCAGACAGCTGTCAAACCAGGGACTGAAGTGTCACTTCAGCTGGAATTTTTCAGAGCTGGAGTCTTGCTGTGCTGCCATTCTTACTACTGTAAGGCTGGTGACTCTGAGCTAACCCCAGAGCAAAAATCAACATGGAGAAATAGGGCAATGCAGCACAAACTTATCTCAGAGAATTCTCTTGACAGTTGGACCTTTTTGATTTCTCAGTTACGATCGCGATGGCCTGTGCCCTCTGCCCCCTGCCCGAATGTACCTGCAGCAGGATGAGCTGGAAGAACAGGAGGACGATGAACGAGGCCCTACACCCCCAGTCCGTGGGGCAGCCTCATCACCAGCAGCAGTGTCGTACAGCCACCAGTCTACTGCCACCCTAACACCCTCACCCCAGGAGGAGCTGATGCCCATGTTACAGGACAGTCAGGAGAACCTGGCTCTCATCCAGACTGCGAGTGACCACAGGTAAATGCACCTGGACAAAAGAACAGACTAGACTCACACACACACTCTCACACACACACGCACACACACTCTCACACACACTCTCACACACACACACACACACACACACACACACACACACACACACACAC
>NW_025966950.1:0-3047 GCF_021869965.1 Rhincodon typus | reverse complement strand
CTCAGATTCTCCAGCATCGGCAGTTCCTACTATCTCTTCATAAGCATGAGGCCCTGGACAGGGAGATAGGGAGAGAGAGTGTTGGGCCTCACAGTGAAGTGAGATGAGAGTGGAGATTTCTGGCTAAAATGCTGACGAGGTCTAATGAATTGAGGAGACATAAAGCATTGCAGTGATGCCTGCCTGGAGAATTGATGGAATAGATACATTTCTACAGATTGTAAAACTCATTTTCCTTCTTTCCCCTGTTAACCACAGGCCGACGACACTTCCCCTCATCACATTGTCCCCGACCCACCAGCCCTTTCTCCACTGACAGTAACGCGAGTGCTGCTGTGATGCAGAAGCCCCGGCCAGTAAAGAAACTGAAACACCAAGCAGCACATGTGCGTCGCGAAATCTTTACTGACGGTAGGTGCGAGGCTGAGTAACATTGGTTTGGTCCATTGGGATTGCGTACACATTTGGAGTGAATGGACTGCTCTTTGACACTGGGGTCCTTCATAATGCCCTTCTCAGTCATGGTGAGTGAGCCAATTTCTCACAGAATCACTTCTCAGTACCGCCCTCTGTAGTGGGAAGTTATAGTGTGGTCATGGGAATCCCAGGGAAGGTACTTTTTTGTGAAACAATAGATGAAGTATTGAATTGATTCTTTTCCCTTTGTAAAATGATTAGAAATTCCAGACAAGACCAGGACTTTAATCCTGGATAACCATCTGGACTATCAACACTGACTGGACGGCACCGGCTGAGGCCCTCTAACTTGTTACTCTGTCTTCATTAATGCCTTTCTTCTTTCATCATTGTACATCAGTCTCCACACGTGTATGTGTGTCTGTGTGCGTGTGTGTCTGTCTGTAGGTCTCTGTCTGTTGGTGTGTGTGTGGTTGTGTTGGTGTGTGTCTACATAGGTGTGAGAGTGTGCAGAGTATACATGTTTGTGAGAAGGTGTGTGAGAGAGAAAGAGAGAGCATGTGTGCGTGAGAGAGCATGTGTGAGTGAAAGTGTATGTGTGTGAGAGCATACGTTTGCATGTGAGAGAGAGAGAGCGCGTGTGTGTGTGTGTGTGTGTGTGTGTGAGAGAGAGAGAGAAAGAGAGAGCACGTGTGCGTGAGAGAGCATGTGTGTGTCAAAGTGTATGTGTGTGAGAGCATACTTTTGCATGTGAGAGAGAATGCGCGCGTGTGTGTGTGTGTGTGTGAGAGGGAGAGAGCAGAAGGAGGCCATTCAGCCCTTCGAGCCTGCTCCACCATTCAATATCATCATGGCTGATCATCCAACTCAATCCCCTGTTCCCGCTTTCTCCCCCATACTCTTGAATCTCTTTAGCCCTAGGAACTATACCTAACTCCTTCTTGAAAACATGCAATGTCTTGGCCTCAACTGCTTTCTTGTGCAAGAATTCCACAGGCTCAACACTCTCTGGGTGGAGATATTTGTCTGCATCTTGATCCTAAATGACCATATCCTGAGATGTGGCCCCTGGTTCTAGACTCCCCAGTCATTGGGAACACCCTTTCTGCATTTACTCTGTCTAGTCCTGTTAGAATTTTACAGGTTTCTATGAGATTCCCCTCATTCTCCTAAACTCCAGTGAAATACAGTTCTAAACAAATCAGTCTCTCTTTTTGCACTCCCTCCATAACTAGACCATCCTTCCTCAGGTAAGGAGACCAAAACTGCTCACAATACTCCAGGGGTGGGCTTACCAAGGCCCTGTATAATTGCAGCAAGACATCCCTGCTCCTGTATTTGAATCCTCTCACTATGAGAGTGGGACTGGAATGAAATTGAAGAATCTCATATCCAAGGATGAAACCCTGCCCCCTCACATCATCATTTCAGTGATGTAATCATCTGATATATCCTGCCATTTCTCTGACTAACATGTGGCACTAGTAACAATCTGAGATCACTATTGAAGTCCTACTTTCAACTTATTTCCTAATTCCCTATTTTGATAACTGATCCTTTCTTTTATCTATAACATTGGTGCCAATGGATATCACGACCTCACAGGGAGGGGATGACCCTTTGGAATTTCTTTAGACAGAGGGTTCAATTCCACCCTCCAGCGACTGTCTGTGTGGAGTTTGCACATTCTCTCTGTTTCTCCGAGTGCTTTGATTTCCTCCCACAGTCCAAAGATATGCAGGCTAGGTGGGTTGGTCATTGGAGGTGCAGGGTTGCAGGGACAGGGTTGGGGGTGGGGTGGGGGTGGGCGGGGTGCGGCGTGGGGGGTGGGTATGTGAGGCTGTGTTGAATGCTGTTCGTAGAGTTGATGTGGACTTGTTGGGCCAAATGGCCTGTTTCCACACTGTAGGGATTCTATGGATCCCACTGCACTACCAAACAGGATCTGACAGACATGAGCAATCTGCTTAACAACAGCATGCAAAAAAGTGACTTTAAAGTCATAGAGGTCTACAGCTCAGAAAAAGGCCTTTCAGCCCATCAAGTCTGTGCCAGTCAAAAACAACCACCTAACTATTCTAATCCCAGGTTCTAGCACTTGGCCCATAACCCTGCTTTGGCATCGCTAGTGAATAATAAAATATTCTTCAATGTTATGGGGTGGGGTTTGGGTTGGATGGGCGGTGGGAGGTGGAGCTGCTCTAAATTCCCTCCCCCCAACCCTCCCAGAGCTCCCGGAATTAATGAACTATAGACATGGGAGAGACAGAATGCTTGAGGAACATGTGTTTAAATACCGCGATGATAACTGATAGAATATAAGCTCAATTAATAAAATCTGAAAGATAAGTCAAGCTCATGGTGACTCATGTGACATGTAGAGTATAGACTGTTGCCTGTGAAAGCTGTGTTCTCTGAGCTACACCAGTAGCTCCTACCTCTCCTGGTGAGTCTTCCAACAGGACATCACTGTGCTCCCTCTGATTGGCCTCCTACTTCCATGGTATGGAGTTCATTGGCAGAGAATAAAGCATCCTAAGGTTCTGAAATGAATAGCAGATACACCTAAACTCCCTGAACCCCTCGATTAGATTCCAGTCTGTAACTCACTCCCAGGGATCTGTTATTCT
>NW_025966949.1:7042-27406 GCF_021869965.1 Rhincodon typus | reverse complement strand
GAAATCAGAAAAATGCAACGTTTCAGCACTGAATATAATTTTGCATCCGATTTTGCAGAAAATGTTCCAAACTAGCACTAAAGAGAGAATGTATTTTTACATTTTAATTTATTTTAAATCCAGCTAGCTGCATTTACCATGTAGTCATGGTTGTTTTATAAGAAAAGATAATAACCAGCTCAAATGACTCGATGTCCCAGGGAGATGAATGCCTAGTTCATGTTTTTGATGGTACTGTTCAAGGGATAAATGACTTCTGACTTGAAACCATGAAACTATGTGCGCCCACTGAGACAAAGCTGATATTTCATCAGAAGTAGGTTAAAAGGATCTAAAGTTTCTATTCTATTTATTAAAGTTTTACTTCTTCATCTAACTGCATTTTGCAGATTATTTTATGTTACTTGCAAAGACACACACATTAGGATTTTTCTGTATATACAGAAACTTTGGTAGAAATGTTTAGAAGGATGTAGGTCAAACAGAGGCAAATGGGATGAAATTAATTTGGGAAATCTGGTCAGCATGGACGATTTGGACCAAAGGGTCTGTTTCTATGTTATGTGACAATATGACTCTAATTGTCAGGCCAAGAGATTGATTTATCTAAAGGCATTCAGAGTAAGAATGAAAAGTAGTCAGGTATTTTATTGGAATTATTTGGTGGATGTAGCAGTGATTTTGGAGATGAGTTGGCATTTATTTTGGCAAAAGGCATTGGTGCCAACCTTGCTGTCCTCCATCTGCCCTGAATAAGTTGGAGGCATGCAGATTTCTGGACAGCCTTGTCCCACCACCATCTTTCCCCACTAAACCACCAACCAATCCTGGCACCACCAAATGAGACAGCATATTGGACAATTAATGTCGCAATTGATACTTAGCTGTGGCCAGCAGTGGACTGAACATGTGGGGACCCCAAGAAAAACCTCATCAGGTTTGCAATCATACTGCAAGAACGAGGCCTGGGGCTTGGGGGTCTGAGGGGAGAATAGATGTTGGGGTGTCCCTCATTTCACGTCCTCATTGTCTGATTCAGGAATCCAGCATTGAGAAGGGCGGAGTGCTACAAGCCACTACCCTGCACTTTCTGCCAACTTCGCTTCCCAGTATCTGTTTATATAGAATTTGGGGTCAAACATCACTGCCAGCACGCTAAGATCTAAATGTTCCAATATGTTAATTCACATAACAAAGATTGGGTTATTGGTGAGGCAAAAGTCCTGAAGTTTATTAACAGCACTATCTACATTGCTGTAATATCACAGACTTCTCCGTACTCTGGGTTCTGTACTTACTAAGATGACTGTACATTGAACACATATAACTGGCTGACTGAACACATTATATTGACTTTATTACACAAAGTGTGACTGAAGTTGAAGTATCCTTATACAGGAATGTCACATGTTGTGATGCTCTGTAACTATCTTAAAGGTACACTGGCTGTCTGGTCTGGAATTTCTGAAGTAATACAACACACCTCCCTTTTCCCCTTAAAGAATGAGAATCCTTTTTAGATAATAGCATGCATGCATGCTAATCCCATGCGTTCAGACAACACCTTGGCAGACATCCAATGTGAGAAAATCTAATCCCTACACAGTTATCTTGACTTTGCTATGTAGCTTCAATCTGCAATTTGCTATCTATCATTGTAGATGCATGTGGTTCAGTTGTTGTGAATGTGTGGTGGTTGTCTTGCAATATACTTTCACAGATGCAAGTCATCCTGTGTGTGTTGAGTGGTTGATGACTTGCAGTTTGGATATATCACTATTTTGTCAAGGATCTTGACCACAGTACATCACAATAACATATGCCCTAGGCTGAACACAACAACGTCGTAACTTGGCTCAAACTCATGTGTTCATCTGAAAACTTAGAACCCTTATGCATTTTCCTAAGTCAAATTATGATGACAGTTTAATGATCGCTGAATCATGCTATTGGAGCATTTTCTTCTTTCTTTGTAACAATGTGTTGTGCATAGCCAGCTGGTCAGTGAGAGGGAAGAATTTTGTGGATCTGCCTCCCAAACGTGAAAACTGTCGGACTTGAAAAGTAGCCCATAGAATTAGCAAAGCTAACTAGAAATCTTGGCAGATCAATTTATGTTTTACTATTATGGATTTTGCAGCACAAACAGTGAGAAGAAGAAGAAAGAATATGTTGAACACCTAATTTCCTACACTTTTTTTTGGAATGCTGCAGAGTTTACTGAGGATTATTATCACAGTTTGTTGATGAACACTGAACAACCAAATACAGTGGTTTTTCCAGTTTTGTCTGTTGTCACTGCCTGAAATGGTAGAAAATTGACACATTGGGAAAATGTTTCCTTTAACCTGCTCTGTTTGAGTCCAAGTTATACAGAATGGCATTTTTGTGACATTCTGAGAGAGCACTGCATTACTGAAGGTGCCTTTCAGACCTTGTTAATTCAAGACCTTGTCTTTCTTGCTAGGTGAACATTCAGATCTACATTATGATACTGATCAGATGGGAGCAGTAATTCCTCTTAGTAAACTGGACAACCTTTATACCTCATGCTCGTTTTCTACTATTTACTGTTTGAAATATCAGGATGCATCTGAAATGCTGCAGTTTCCCAGAAAATGAAAAGTTTGACTATGTTTCAAAAGTAATACATGGTTCAAGTGCACTTTTGAGGTAGTCTGTGTTTGTGAAAGGTAGTCTAAATAAAAAATTTTATCTTGCTTTTAGAGAAGAGATTGCTCTCTGACATGGCATTGCTTTTCCAACAATTCAACAGTACAGCTGTATCGTTGTCTGACCACTGTTGAATCTTGTATATTTCCTAGAATTTGCTTGTAATGACTTCAGTCCAAAGATTATAACTGGCATGTGGCTAAGGGTGTTGTCCATCCCCTTGCTATCAAGGGAATTGTGATATAAGAATGTGGAAGCATCTATTTCAGAATGTTCCACATTTGACTGCCTGAGTAACAAATGGTACCTTTCCAAATACTGCTTATTGCAACTGCTCTGTCCACGATGTACATGTTCAAAATGGCAGTGAGGTGGTACGGAGTACCGAGGCTAGGGGAAGGCACACATCTTGATTTCTTTATGGAGTTTTCTTTAAATAATATAGAAAACCTCTTTCTATAGATTGTATAAATATTTTATGCGGAAGGTTATTTTCCTCTACCTCTATTCCGTTTTTAAATTGAAACTTTTTTACATTTATTGAGATAGAAAGCCATTGAATCATTATGTCTACTTTTGGATTGGAGGAATGTGTGTACAATATTATCAGGCTATTTTGTTCCAAAACTACACTTCAGGAAGCAAAATAGCTGTGCATTTAATGGTCTATTGCAGATACATGACTTCCTTAACCTTTTAAACAGCACAAGCTGCTAGCAATGTTTAACTATTGGAAATGCCTTGAAGTATTCAAGGGCTATAGGGACTGGCAATGAATGTTGGCCTAGCCAGCAACACCCACATCCCACAAGTGAATTTTAAAAACTGCTGCAAGCCCATGAAGGGAAATTCACGGTTATCTCACAGTAGACAGAACTGGTAAAGCTTCAAAATTATTTACCATCAGTAGCTTCATGCAGTCGCAGGATTCACCTAATATTCAGCATGCACTTGCTGTAATTTTGTTAGATTTAGTACATTTGAAAATGATGAAGTTAAGATTAATTTGACGATGTATAGTTTACTTCCACTGAAATCTCAACAACTCTTCATTCTGGTTAGAGGTAGTGATTTTTTTTATGTTGTAGTGTTCTATTTTCAGGTTGAATTTACTTTGCAGCGCTGGGTTTGGCATTGCATGGAAAAGGGTTTGGCAGTTTAGTCACTGAAAACTAAATCGGATCCCAGTTAAAGCGTGAAAATGTTATCTTTATTAGCAACTAGTCTGCACACACAGTACTGGAACAACTATTGAAATAGGAGGTGTTGCCCTTTGTTGCAGAATCAGAATTCATTCACCACCCTTTTGAGCACAACCTTGACAAATTGTGTCTTTTTTTAATTATGTAAGAGATGATAGTTAAACTCTTTATGTAGCTTTTCCATTTGCTTCCTTTGTAAGATATCCTCAGCATTGTTACTTAAAACACTTGTGCATATTCACAAATGCCTTCACTTACTTTTGGTACTCTTGCTGTACCTTACCTTGGAGAATCGTTATTGCTTCTTGAGCATGGGAAGAAATATGTTTGAAGATCAGTTGCTGTTATACTTGTCCAACAGAAAACCTGCCAGATCAGATGGCTAATTTTGTTCTGAATTAATGGCAATCAATAACAAAAACTGAAATTGCTGGAGAAACTCAAGTCTAATAGCATTTATAGAAAGAAAGCAGGGTTAACATTTTGAGTCCAATGATCTTGCCATTTTGTTGGAGTGAAAGAGTTAAATGAAGGATTAAGAACAGAAGTTAAGTGGTGTATTTCAGATTGGTCTGCTGAGAACAAAGTATGTAGTTTGTAAAAAGTGTAGCTGTAGAACATAATTATATAGCTAGCCATTTCTGCCAGCTGTTCTGGATAAAGCAGAAAGTATTGATATTTAAAACCACACAACCCCCTTCTGTTTCTGTTGGGACGTACGTCTTGCAATATGTGACATTATACCTCCAATATGAAACTGGAATTTCAAATCTACTTTTCGGTATAGATTTGTCAGATCATGTTAGATAAGCAAAGGTGTCCTTATGTGCTTAAATTACAATTCAGTTGGTAGATGCTTTAGAGAAGTTTGCAACATGACAGTGAAAAACCGAGATATAAAGCACTTTGGAATTTGTTTTCCTGGCAATGCATCAAAATCCATGAGTTGCTGATGAGCTTCAGAAAGCAAGTGGTCAGAATGAATGCTGCTCGACTTTTAAGAAAAAAACTATTTGTTTCTATTTTTGTAAAGATAGTTGGCTTAATGGTTTTTGACAACAATTAGACTGTTGCATTATATTTGCTCATCCCCATGGAAACATTTCTTTTGCTAGTCTGTGCAAGTCTGAATCAGACACAGTTCAGAAAGTTCGATGAGTAGTTTGGCAACAACAACGCGGGACATTAACCTTAGTTTTCACCTTCCCTGGGACTGGTACAGAGCTATTCAGTTGTTGAGAGTGAAAGTGAGGAGAGGAAAATCAGAGGGCAAATTTAGGTCAGCAGCTATTCTGCTTAATTTAAAAAAACTGTGTCAGCAAAGGCAAAGAGATGAGTCATTTTCTCTATCTGCCACATGGTGAAAAAGTAGAGAGAAATTGTGTGCATTTGTTTAAGTGGATGCAGATGGTTGTGGGGCAGAAGGATGATACTCACCTCAACTACACCTCTCCCCATGACCATTTACACCTCCCAACTCTAACGTGACCCTCCCCTGCCATCACTGGAAGCCCTCCCCCAACAAACCTACTCTTGCCAACTTATTTACTTGGCCACCCTGCACCCAATCCACCTGGCAGCCTATCCCTTCCTATTTGTTATTATGCCCTTGGACTCCTACCCACTAACCAGATGACCTGGCACTCTACCCCCTCCCAACCTGGCATCCTACCCAGCTGGACCATATTTGGCTAGTATCCTATCAACCTACCACCCTACTCCCCCACCCATCTGGCACACTCCATTCTAAGTACCCTAACATCACACACAACCTATGTACTTGTAATTTGACAACTGTTGTCAATTTCAGAGGACAACAGCTAAATGCTGTGAAAAATGAATGTGTTTGCCTTCCCCTGACAGTTCTGCACTACAAAAGAACTGTCAGGATGTAAGTATGGCTCCACATTTCTGAGGGAGATCTAAGTGGAATCTCTTCTCACAAATGCAGAGCTCCTTCCTTTTTGTACAAAAAAAAGTGGAGTGCCAATCTGAGTGAGATTGAGATTGAGGTGTGAAAATCCATCTCGCTATATTCAATTTGATCCAGTTACACTTCACTGAGTACTCATCCTGTGTTCCATCTATACAAGAAACATAATTAATTTCATAATCTGCATCAGCTTTTACCAACTTCTTTCTCAAAATAAAAAGAGGTTTGTTAGTAGAGCTGGAATTTTTATGGTGTTGGGTGAAGCTTCTTCAGTTCCATAAATCTAACCTGAGGATTTCTTTCCACATTAGCAATTTTTAACCTGTGCAGTTGCAGTCCAAACTAAATATCCTTTTATCATAGCTACTGTTGCAAAATACATATTTTCATTTAATCATTCTTCTTTTTTATTTATTCAGCATAGGTTTGTAACATTTATGGGTGTTTTTATTTCTTTTCACACAGAAGGAGGCAGTCTGTTGTGACTATTCTCTAAAAAAGGCTACTCAGCTGTTCCCACTGCCTAGCCTTTCCCCTGTAGCCCTGCAGATTTGTCAGTCCAGGTGTATACCCAATTCGCTTTTGAAAAACATGATTGAATCTACCTTCACCACACTCTCAGGTAATGCATTCCAAATCCTAACCACTCCATGTGTGAAATAACTTCCCCTCATGTTGCTGATGGTCCCTTTTCAGTTTAACTCTATGTCCTCTGGTTTTTGACACTTCCACCAATACAAACAGTTTCTCTGTACTGAAACAGGCCAGCCCCCTCACAATGAGTTTTGCACGTCTTTGTCTTTCTCCTCTCAACCTTCTCACCCACAGACATTAAAACCTAAGCTTTTCCACATAACTGAAACCACTCATCGGTAGGAAGCATTCTTTACTGCACCCAAAAGAACTAAACTTGAAGAAGTCTAATTATGTTTACCCATAAATCCGAATTCCAGAACTCAGTGTGCTCGTTGCAGTGATCCATTCATCATTCCCATTATTTACTCATTAAACGGTTCAATTCGAGAAATGGATAGGAAGCAGGTCTGCCTTCTTGGCTGCAGCTCTGAGAACTATAGGAAATTATCTATTGTTGGGTGGTCTCTAAAACATCACTTCATATTGAAACAAGCTGTTGCTTTAAAACCGTCATCTATGACTTTAGTGTGGTTTAGAAAAGGTACCATATAAGCCATTATGAGCAAAATTGTTTCGTTGAGCTGGGGATACCAGTATATGGCAGCAGTATTACCGAAGGCTCTAATTCTGTCTTATTGACTTTTTTGGGACCTCAGTTTTCAGTCAGGCACAAGGCAAATGGGTAGTATCTGGTTATCTAGAGTCTCGCATTTCCAGAGAATGCAAGTTCAAATCCCACTGCGGCTACTTTAAAAAATTAGATTCAGGTGATTTTTTTTTTTAAGTCAGGAAATAATAAAAGACTGGCATCACAAAAAAGAAAATTTTGGTTTGAATCCACTCTGGTCTAGATGTGATCCCACTCCACAGCACTGACATTTGTCACTCGCCAGTATTCTGAAGTGATTGAGCAATTCAGTCATTTCAGAGCTACAAATCATCGTGGATTACATGTATGGATTTATAAAAACTCTGGTAACAGCACCTCAACTGAAAGTGTGGGACTGATCTGTTTCATAATGTAATAGTTCTGAAGGATATAATGATAAGTTGCATTAGTTCCACCTAATCTGATGGTGGTCCTTTGGCTTTGAACGGTGAATCGAAGAGTTTAGCATGAGGTCCTGATTGACAGAGACATGGTAGTTGTAATTAAGCTTAACTAGTTAATGTTAACTATACTTATTGCTCTCATGTCATTAAACTGTGCCTTGTTATGTAAGACAAGTGCCTCTTGTTAAGTTTTTCTGACGGTCTATCCTCTACCACCGGTAATTAAATGAGCCTTTAGACTCAGAATATTCATTAAGCTTCCGTTCTCTTTTTATATATGTTTCCATTAATCATCAGTTTATATTTTTGATATACTGCCCCATCAGGGGTTGTTTAGCCCAATTTTGTTAATTTACAATTACAAGGAGGAAAAAGAAGGATCAAATTTCACAATCTGTCGTCGTGGGATTTAAACTCACATTAGCAGAACTTTAGCCTGAGGCTCTGGATACTAGTGCGGTGACATTATCACCATACCACCAATCGTTCAGAAATCATAGGAACAGCTGAAACAGATAGCATTTTACATTTGCAATCAACTTTTCAAACACACATCCAAGACAGGACTTGAACTTGAAAAGAAGGATATGAGGGTTTTTGTGATGCAGTGATAGTGTCCCTACCTCTGAGCCAAGAGCCCCATGTTCAAGTTCCACCTGCTCCAGAGATGTCATAACATCCCTAAATAGACTTGGTTAGAAAGTAGCTAGATAGAAGGATTGGTGGCATCAACCTACCGAAAACCACAAGTGACTGTTGATTAGTAGCCAGAGTCCAACGTGACATGATCAACTTGAGCACCAGTTGCACACCCTCTGTAAAACAATAAACAACTTACCCTGTTTCTGACTTTAGGAAGCATTTGATTAATCTGTGGCATGGGTGAAAAAATGCAAGAGGCTGTATTTGATGGACAAAACTGAAAAAAAAATCATTTAAGACAATCTAAGGAGCTAAGGGCAAGCAATCGGAAATAGAACTGCCTTAAGCAGATTTCCACTTCCTTTTTCCATCATCATTCACGTGATCCATCATCGTTCTCATAGTCCGCCATCACATTCCTGCTCATCAAGATGTGAAGAGAAATTTCCTGCACCTCAGGAACTGAAGGACCAAGGTGATATTTTTCTCTTCTCCAAATCATGTTTCACCTGACAGACTGACTGTAAAGGCCATAGATCAGATACAATACATACTCAATTGTATGCTGTGTCTGATGCTTCAGGCAGGTGGACATTCTCTCCGTGGAGGTAGGCATCAGCACGAATGCCTGAGATATCATAGCATTGAGATGGACTCTTCTAATCTCTGCAAGATGCACAGTACCTCTGCAAGTGCCTGACAGAAGCATGCACATTTTCTGTTGCTGTGCCAGAATTGTCTTTATTGATCACCCCTGACCCTCCGTAACTATCCCTGCTCAACAGATTTTAAAATCTCCTGCAAGTGCCAATGAGAACTCTTTACTACTGCCTCTAATATTGGGGGTCGGTTGACTCAGCTGGATGGCTGGTTTGCAATGCAGAGTGATACCAACACTGTGGGTTCAGTTCCTGCACCAGCTGAGGTTAGCATGATGGAATCTCCTCAGCCTCTCTCCTCACGTCAGGCGTGGTGACCCTCAGGTTACACCACCAGCAGTCGTCTCTCTCTAATGAGAGTGTGGCCCTGTGGTCTGATAAAACTACGGCAATTTTACCTTTATCTTACTCATCCCCAATACTGCTCATACTCCCAACACCAGTCATCTCTCTCTCTGTGTGTCTCTGTCTCTGTCTGTCTCTCTAATAAGAGAATAACCCTATGGTCTGGTAAGACTTTAGCAACTTTACCTTTACCTTACTCATCTCTATCACTTGCCATGTGCCCCTCACCATGTGACAACCCCTTCATGTCCATTTAGTCTCCACTGAGTTGAGTGTATCTGAGTGTATGACCCCCTGTGTAAACTTGCTGGCCCACTTCAGCTCATCTGTCGGACTTTGTAGACCTGTGGGAGTTGAACAAGGTGAATCAGATCTGACCGAGACCGAAAAAGTAAAACATCAGATTGAGACATTAGTGACATCATTATGTGCCAAATGTGTTTTCTAAACCTATTTCTAGGAATCTGAGATATTTCTTTTCTCCATCTCTGAGGACAAACATTCCACCACCCTGTCATTCTCCTTATCCAACTCTTTCGGCTGGCTGTTACTCACGGTCACCTCAAATCTCAGTCCCTCCCTGGAGTTACGCATTCTCTCCTCCAAATGAAGAAAGCAGGGAGTTATAAGCATGAGGAACAGGTTATATGGAGTTGTTGGAATAACAATGTGAGCGTGAGGCTGAGAGACTTGAGTAAAAGATGGTACAAAGATATGAGGGTCACTGTCTATGCTGAAACTTCAGATGCAGGTGCAAGAAGCTGATTTGAGAGAGAGGAATGAATAAGCTGTGAGGTATGTGTTCTGAGAATTGTCATGCAGGCGAATACCGGTGAAGTCGGAGTGTTGGAAATCATCAGCTGAAAAGTGAGTGTGTCACTCACCTTTCCTGTCCTTGTGAGGTAATTGAACCTCATGGCAATATACCTAGTTCCAAGGCTCCACACTCCCACTACTCACTTTCTGGCCCATTTCTGTACTTGCCTGCCTGGCTTGAGACACTGGCCTCTATCTCTCTTTCCCTACCAAATCCACCCAACTACCAGCAGCAGCAATTCACTGCAGGATCAGCTTGCACTTTGAGAAGACATAGAAAATGGGACAATTAGAACTGTTTTGTCACACATTTCACTACTTCTCTTTGATTCTTGAGCTTTCATCAAGTACACAATGTAGAATTCAGCCACTCTGAACGCTGCCAGGGCTTCCTTTAACTAGAAATTCTTTCACTGATAAATGCCACCATCACCATGCCCACATTCTGCTCAGGTAACGTGGAAGAGTGATGTGTTACAGTGGCTGAGTTTAAAAATCACTGCAAAGTCTGCTATCATTATGTTCCCAACCCACTGTTGCCCTCAATCTCACTCTGCCATTGAGTGCATTGCTCCCACTAAGAATTTCATCCATGTAAATAAGTAATTAGTATGTGTGCATCCACACACATTTTCTGTTACAAGCTTACAGTTCTGTATAAAGTTAATCAAAGCAAAGACCATCACACAACCATAGAATTTTTTTCTCCCTTTTTTAGCAGTCCCCTTGAGTTGGCAGATGATTTTCTTCCTCTCCAGTGCAGTGGGTTCTGAGATGACTGACAGTCCAATGCAGGATCTATGCACCCTCGTGCAGATGGGGCAGGTGGTGTTTGAAGAGGTGGGTGGGTGGGATGCCCATGTTTTTGCGCAATATTTCTGCTGTTTGCATTTGACTTCCATCTGGGCCTGTCAGAGATGATTAGCACCTTCCCAGGTGCTTCTTTTCCAGTTTAGGTGGTTGTGTGCTTGCCCTCATGAGTTGGTGGGAATGTTGTATCTATCCAGAGATTTCAAGGACTTCCTCAATACAATCTCCCTTCTATAGGAAAGGTGCTGTTAAACGTGAAAGTGTCCATAAGATTTACAAGGATGTGCGGGAGTTGGAGGGTTTGAGCTATAGGGAGAAGCTGAATAGGCTGGGACTATTTTCCCTGGAGTGTCAGAGGCTGAGGGGAGACCTTATAGGTGCTTATAAAATCATAAGGGGCATGGATAGAGTGAATAGCGAAGCTCTTCTCCCCGAGGTAGGGGAGTCCAAAACTGGAGGGCATAGATTTACGGTGAGAGGGGAAGGATTTAAAAGGGACCTAATTGGGAACTAGGCACCTTTTTCAAGCAGAGGGTGGTGTGTGTATGGAATGAGCTGCCAGAAGAAGTAGTGGAGGCTGGTCCAACATTTAAAAGTCGTCTTGATGGGTACATGAATAGGAAGGGTTTAGAGGGATATGGACCATATGCTGGCAAATAATTTATTTAGGATACCTGATTGGCATGGAGGAGTTGGACCAAAGGGTCTGTTTCCATTCTGTACAACTCTGTTCTCTCTACCCTCCTGGTAACTGCTTACCATGATGATACTCAGAATACAGAGCCTTTTTTGGATGTCTCGTATAGGTATGTGGACAATGTGCACCTCTCAATACAGCCAACTGACAGTAACCAGTGCCTCCATTCTGGGATGTTGGTCTGCAAGATGACACTGATATCGGAGCCCCTGTCCTGCTATTGGCCTTGCAAGATTTTGCTGGTGGCAATTTACTGCTATATTACAGCCTTATGCATAATCAAAGTTAGATGGGGGAAGGGTTAAAAACCTGGAGTTTCTGTTACATGGGATGTGTATGGGAATGAAATATTCACCACAGAGAATGCAAAACCACTGAAAATTCCAAAATGGTAATGAATTATGGTGCACAGTTCGTGCTGTCAATTGAACAGAATTCTTTATAAGGAAGTATAAGTTTCTAGTTAACTTCTACTTCCGTAACTTATGCATTTTATGTGGGTTTCATTTGTGATCTGCAATCTAAGCATGTACAAGTCATCATATTTATTGTTTTTGTAGTTAATTGGGCTGGAAGAAATATCTGCCATGCTGTTCAATACTATAACTCATTCAAATTACTAGTGACTGTACATGTACACAATGCTCTGAAATTACAAACAAAATCCCATTGCTGAAAAATCTAAATAGAAGCTAATAAACTAAATTTTAACACACAATAATTCACCAGCTCACTCCGCTGTTAACGCTATATGTTTTGATTTTTTTTAAAAAATTTAAATGTAGGTTATGTGATTCTTGCCCTAACTTTAAAAGCTCCCCTCAAGGTTGGCAATTTGGTGCGTTACAAATATGAGGTTTGTAAGTTTGCCATATTTTGGGTCTGTCTTTTTAATTTAAGTTAAAATGGAGGAACGAAAGAACGCACGTGACAAATTCTGAATTCTGCCTGACAACAAGCTTAAGCGTCATATAGGGAGCCAGGTTATTTAACCGGGAAGGAGGTGCAAAATGTTTACTCATGTAAACAATTACATGTGCAGCTATGCTGTCAGTAGACAGACTGTAAAAGCTGGATTTTTAAGGAGTTGCAGGGATGCCTCAGAGCTTGGACTCTTGTGAAAGAATTATGTGAGTGAATTTGTTTATACAAACGCAGAGAAATGTTGACTTTGCTTGATTTTTGTCTCTTTGATGTTTTAAGTTTTTTATGATCTCTTTTTATCAATGTCGCAGTGTTTATTTGCACAAGGTTAAGAGGTATCAAGTGCGTAAAGCTTCTATTCCTGATACTTAAATTGTCTATTTGATACTAACCACTTGCCGGGATGAGTGCAGCCCCAACAATACTCAAGAAGCTTGACACTATCCAGGACAAAGCAGCCCGCTTGATTGGCACTACATCTACAAGCATTCACTCCCTCCACCACTGACACTCAGTAGCAACAGTGTGTACTATCTACAAGATGCACTGCAGAAATTCATCAAAGATCCTCAGACAGCACCTTCCAAACCCACAACCACTTCCATCTAGAAGGACAAGGGCAGCAGACACATGGGAACACCACCACCTCCAAGTTCCCCTCCAAGGCTCTCACCATCCTGACTTGGAAATATATTGCTGTTCTTTCACTGTTGCTGGGTCAAAATCCTGGAATTCCCTCCCTTATGGCCTTGGGTCAACCCACAGTAGGTGAACTGCAGCGGTTCAAGAAGGCAGATCACCACCACCTTCCCAAGGGCATCTAGAGGAAGTGGCAATTAATGCTGGCCAGCCAGCAACGCCCACATCCCACATAAAAATGCTAAGTTCTTTCACACAGCCCCTTGTTACTGTAGGGATCATTTATTCTGTATGTAGTGTTTACTGGGTGAATGACTATGCCAGGACCCAGAGTTGGCATGAAGACTATAACAGACCATTGTGGGTGGGTGAGAGGCCCCGAGGTAACATGTTTACTAGACAGATGTTTGTGATGGGTAAGTGATGTGAACTAGATGGCCTTAATAACAACAATTCTGGATAAAGTTCCCGAGAACCAAAGTAGGCTTTTTAGCCATTCCATCCCAACACTTGGCAACCTAAAATTCACTTAGAGGAGCAAGGACCAGACTCTAACTTGTTCCTACCTCCCTGGAACAAAAATACCACATAAAGGAGTACTTTATACCACATGGGTCTGCCAAAACTGTAAACTTCCTATCTCTAGCTACTCACCTGGACAGCAAAAATCTGACACTTAGTCTCCAAGCACCAGAGAGGAATTGGGAATGTCAGGTTGTACATTAAGCTTTTTTTATAAATTCCAAGATATAGTTGAGTTAGAGTTCTAGAGGATAGCATTTTGAATTAGAATTTGTATTTCTACCTTGATACGAGGCTCATACGATTCATATTGCCCAGGAGATGGACGTTGAATGGGGAAGAGTCCACAAGAAGCTAGTATAAGGTTAAGTTCAGTGTTTTCTTTCCCTAAAAATATCACAAAACCTCATGGGAAAAGTCAGTCTGCAAGACTCCAAGAGATTGAAATAGAACAAAGAGATTGAGGCAACAAGTCCGTGTCATACATTAGACAGAATGCAGATGTGCTGGGTTGGAGAGATCAGGTTTGTGAGTGTTATCACAAGATTGGGAGATTCACCTAGATTTGACTTGATGGAAGAATTCCTAATCTATCCTTCACCATAAAAGTCTGTTTAGGATTAAAAGTTACCCAGCACGGGGACAAGAAAGCAAAAGCAGCAACTCTCAAATGCTAAGAATTACCTTGATTGATTTTTGATTTTTTAATTGTTTTTTTTTCAGGATAATGAAGTGTCCATTTAAGGGACAGAGTAAAATATAACTGTGGAAAGGTATTTTCAATCATTTAAAAAGTTAATGGGAAATATTTCAGTAGTTTAGATTATAAACTACTAATTGAAATACTGTATAGTCAATGTTGCTTTTGGTTTAGTGCAGTAAAAGCCTCAAACTTAACTTTTTAGTCAGTCACTGCAAGTTTAAATTTCTTTTACAAAGGTTATTGGTCTCTAATTTAATCATAACATGTATTACATTTTTCATGTGATGCTACTTCTAGCTGTTGGTGAATTGTATGTTTTAGTTTTAAAGTGGATGGTAGAAAAGTTAAACCATTCATCCTTCTTTTTCTCTTAAAAGTGTATAAATAAAAACTAAATGAAATTATAAACAAATTTTCTGCAAAGAACAGTTTAGCGTTTAACAGATCTCTAGAAAAATCACAAGATGCTGTCTTCTTGTGTCTTAGTACATGACATCTCAAACAAACAAAAATCAAAACAAAGCTTCTGGGTTCCAAAGAAGAGTCGTATCAGGTTCAAAACATTAACTCTGTTTCTGTCTCTGCAGGTGTTGCCAGACCTGCTGAGTGTCTCCAGCACTGTCTGTTTAGGTTCCAGATCTCCAACATCCGCAGTACTTTGCTATTATCAAAATAATGCTTGTAGTGCTGAACAGAACCACTTTTTTTTTATGCGAGCAAAGAAACATTCTAAAATTACTTTCTCTCAATTCCTCTGAAGATGGATCTTGGAATGCTGATTCACCAAAAGTGCTGAAGCTTAGTGACCTACCAGTGAAAATCATCCTTGTAATGGAAGACACACTCTGGACTGCTTCTGGTGGACAGGTTTTCATCATCAACACCAAGGCACATACAGTGGAGGTAGTTTCCAATCTAATTTTCTAAAAGATTTGATCTGTCCCGGTGCAATGTTCCAATGAAAAGTTTCAATTCAACAGTTTCTGCAGCTGCCTATGCCAGGAGTTATAGGATTTGGGCTAAGAGTTCTGTAGTCAATGTAACCCTGACTTAAGCCACCCCTACAGATTATTGGGACTCATATATGTTTTCGTTTTCATGGACCAAAGAAGTTAGAAGTTGTCACCTCACTCAATATGATTGGGCACCTTGGGTGTGTAAAAGACAAGCAGTCCATTTATGAGTCAGAATACTTTGCTGTAGGGTTTTGTTATTTCTTTAGTGGGTTCTAAAGGTAAGAACCAAATATTTGGTTATCTATTTTGATTGATAGTGAAAGGTTTGCTAGATAATGTGCCATACAGCCTTATCTGGGCAAAATACTTCAGTAATCAGAACCCAGCTCTCATAAATTTGGTGGGGGTTGGGGGAAGTGGGGGTTAGTTCATCATCAACAATTCCTCTTTGAATATTTCCCATAGTCTCCTGCAATCTACTATGAGCCTGTCTGGTTTTACATGTTTTCCTCCCCCTTTGAATGTTACTGGACAGTATAATTTGTAGTTTCCTCCCAATTCCCATATTTCAGCAGACAGCTGTCTCATTCTGTACCTTGTTTATCTCTCCTTGTCCTTGGAAAAAGCAGTAAACTGCAGATAGTTTTTCTCAAGCTTGGAGCAATACCAGGATCCAGTACACTGTCAAATTCTGGTAAAGTTCCTATAGTCCTTTCCTCCATGGGGTTCAAGTACAATGATCCACTCCTGGGTAGGCTATCAAATTCGTCCATCTTCATTTTTGTTTTGGTTGCATGAGCTGTAAACGAGGTATGCTTTACTTGGTGTTTGTACATCTGTGTCATGTTGTCCTACCACACATTCACCCAGCGAATTTAGTAATTGCTCAATGAGGGCTAGTGTGCTAGGGGCGATTGCACTGTTGTTGTAGCCACCAAATTAAATGGAAACCTGTGTTTCTGCAGCCTTTAAAAACGATATGAACAGTAAAGGAGCAGGGACTATGAAAACTCAGACAGAGCTATCAAGGCATGTAAATTTTTTAATGCTTCTGCTGCAGTTTTGGTGATTTCTAAATTTACCTATAGCCAGCCAAAATTGTTTTTGGATATGTTTCTTTTTCCATGAATGAATTAGATTTCTTCCACTGCTATTCATTAAATCATTATAGAATGACAGAGCACAGAAAGAAGGCCATTTGACTCAGCAGGCCTGTGTTTGGTCTTAGATAGAGCTATCCAAGTAATCCCATTCCTCTTGTATTTCCCCAAAGATCTGCAGTGATTTCACATTCAAGTATTTAGTCAATCAAATTTTGAAAATTAGCTTTGAATCTGTTTCCGTTACACTTTCAAACAGTTCATGTTCAACAATGCCAACTCTCTGCATAATTTTTTTCATCATGTTATTTTCTGGATCTTCTGTCAGTTATGTTAATCTGTGTCCTTCGCTTAACTATCATTATACACTAGAAACAGTTTCTCAATAAGATCAGTTGATGCTAGATCAGTTGTTAGTTTAAATTTGAGATTTTTTTGTTAAGCAAAGGTATTAAGGGCCAAAGGCAGGTATATAAAGTTAGGCCACAGATCTCATCGAGTGGTGGAACAGACTGGAGGGGCTGAATGGCCTACTCTTCTTCCTATGTTCCTGAGAAATTAATCTATCAAAACTATTCATGATTTTGAACATCTCTGAACATTTATTTCTTAACCTCCTGAAGGACATTTAGAGAAGAGGATGAGATTTGGACCTGCCAGTGACACTCATGTCCTAAGAAGGAGCAAAGGAGAAACAATACTGTGTTTGCAGTTGTGCTAGAAAGTTTGTAAACAGGAATACAAGTATGTTTATGACCTCTCCAGCAGTTTGCCTTTAAGTGTGTTAGGCAAAGGATCTCACTTGAAGAACTTTATCTAAGATAAGGAACTATACTCTTAATTGTCACAATTGAATAAATGATAACGGACAGGTTAAAGGCCAAACAGTGAGTCTCACAGAATTGTGATACAATGTGTATCATTATATATCTCCCCCACCCCACTCCAAACCATGGCGAAGAGAGAGGTTGAGAAGCTGGAACCTTCATGGTAACTTCAACCAGTGTGTGAATTGACCCCCACTTTTGGCGTCACTCTACATCACAAGCTAGCCATCCAGCCAACTGAGCTATCCAAACCCACCCCTCCCACCACAAAGTATCCCTGTTTTTTAAGATGTAGTATTCAGCTAACTAGAGGCATAGTCAACTCTCACTTCAAGGAGTTTGATGAATCTTGCCCAATTCACAAACCAGTAGCATGCTCCAGAGGTTCACTATTCATTTGAGGAGAGAAAGTACATCCTGATGTCAAACCTAGCTCTGATCAAACATGACGTACAATTGTGACTCTCTAACCTATTGAATTGGAGTATATTATCAATGGGAACACAATCTATTCACTCCATTAATTTTTAAAATCTCACCAGAACATCCTTAAGTCTGTGCCTCTCTGAAGTATAGAGTCCCGATTCTTTTAACCACCCTTGATAACAATGATGTTTTACACTGAGAATTTGTCTCTTGGCACCTTCTCTATCTCCTCTCTAAAGCCTCAATACCAGCCACCGTGGAAAGAGACCAAAACCAGTCAAGTAAAGCCTGACCAAAGTAGCACACTTTGTCTTATACTCAACTGGCCTGTCAATACTACCTCAACATTTCTACTTGCTCTAGCTACGTTTTACGATGCTTTAGACAGGTAAGCAACTAGAACACCCAAACATTTTCTCACCTTTTAATGTTTACTGGGGTCGTATGTTGTGACTCTGCAATTGGTCAGCTCTCCAGTCATCAGAGCACTCTTAGTTTGAGATAATCATCCAAGATTGTAACATAACTCATTTATGCTTGTTAAAAGCATGAAACATTGATAAGCAGAGACCCATTCTCTAAAAATAAATCAGTTTGAACCTTTCATCTTTCTTTCAATTACCAGGAATGGAAGCTTTGGTTCCCTGTTGCACTCTCTGTGACAATGTCTCAACCAGTCAAAGTTGACTTGGCAACCAATCAACACCCTTTTCTCCTGAAATTGTTGTGATTGTTTAAAATTTGGCATTCCTGTGATTTGTCCTGATAAGTGCAAGGTGAAACATCTCCCTCTTTTGATCAATATTGAAGATAGAAGGTAATTGACAAATGAAGTCATGGCATCATGAGGAAAACTTTTTTCATATGCAGCAAGTGGTTAGGACCTGGAATGCAATGCTTGATTGTGGTGGAGGCAGGGTCAGTAGAAATGAACCGTTGTCTGAAAAGGAAACATTTTCCATGTACCCTGAGGAAAAAGACAGGAGACTGGCAGTTGCTGAATTGTTCCCTCACATGCCCAGCACAGACATAATGGGCCAAATGGCTTTCTTCTGTGCTATACCTATACTTTATTTTCTACTGACTTGTTGTGCATAATTGGGCTTGTATTAAGGAAAATTTAGGATTTTAATGAACGTGACTTAATGAGAGCTGTAACATTATAAGTGTGATCACAGGTGGATATTATTATGAAAAGGTAAAGAAGGGCAATAGAATTGAGGGTTGAAAACAGAGAGGGCAGTTTCCCAGTATAAGTTGAGGTGTATACCTAGAACCTGTGGCACTGACCCCCACCATAGTTCCCAGGCTCGGGTAATGGGCTCTTACTGTAAATAACTGTGCAATGACTTAACTTTGCAACCCAGGCATCGATTATCCCAAGTGGTGTAAGCTGTGGAGAGCAAGATAACATAAGTACCTTTTTTGGGAGGATGAAAATTAACTTGTGTTTCTCCTCTTCCTCCATGGGTCCAACTCAAAAAAGCATAGCTTAGATGTGTAGTTAGGGTAGGTGTCTTTTCCCTAGGATGGGGGATTTCAAGACTAGTGGGCATATTTTTAAGGTGAGAGGAGAGAGATTTTGAAAAAAGACTTGGGGGGGCAAATTTTTTACATAGAGAGTGGTTCATATGCTGAATGAACTTCCTGAGGAAGTTGTGGATGTGGGAATAGTTACAATGTTTAAGAGACACTTAGATAAGTACATGAATAGGAACAGCTCGAAGGGATGTGGGCCAGGAGCAGAGAGGTGGGATAAGATTAGTTTGGGATTACGTTCGGCATGGACTGGTTGAACCGAAGGGTCTGTTTCCATGCTGTTTGACTCTGATGACACTGGATGGGCCAATGCATCAGTAGGCTGTAGAGGTTGCAACTGTAGTCCTGAGAGCTCTGCATACATCTTCCTATACGATTGTGCTTATTTTGGGGTGTGTGTGGCCCCATGCAAGGCTACGCTGCATGCTTGGATCTTGTTTCTAGTTCAAGTACGATCTAGTAGGATTATAATGGTCATGTAATAAAAGGTCTGTAGATTTCTGGTCCTGTGCTGACCCTCCCCAGGCAGTCTTGCCTCTTTCCCCTCAGCACTACCATCGGTGATCAAAGCACTTGCCTAGCACCTGAGGTTATGCCAAAAATTGCTTGCAATGTTTTAGGACTCCTAACCCTATTTCCACATCCGCCACGCAGCACTGATCTCAGTCCAACCAATTTAAAGTTGCAGAGACTAAAGTACACTATTTAGACAAGGCCCTGGAGTTCAAATGACCCATACCTTGGGTAGAGATCAACCAAGGAGGTTTCCTCACTTCCACCTGTACCCCTGCCCCCTTCTTATCATTCACCATAGTGAAACCTGAGGCCAACACTAAACAACTCCTGAATTGGCATTTCTTTTTAATCCAGCTCAACACTGCCAAGTCTTGAAAGTATTTTGCAATCTATTCTCTTCCCACTTAATTCTAATCAGTGTGCAAGTGCAGGTGGATGCTGGAGTATTCCATGGTAACTTAGCTGCAAATTGCTCAAGCTTTTACTTTAATTACCTCAACAAAGATGCCACTGTTTGCCTTTCCAGTAAGATAGTATTGTATAACTATTACCTCATGTGGTGTTAGGTTGTGAAATCCCACTACCAAAATTGAAGCAGAGATAGTAGGAACTGCAGATGCTGGAGAATCTGAGATAACAAGGTGTAGAGCTGGATGAACACAGCAGGCCAAGCAGCATCATAGGAGCAGGAAGGCTGATGTTTCGGGCCTAGACCCTGCATCAGAAATGGGGGAGGGGAAGGGGGT
>NW_025966949.1:0-6642 GCF_021869965.1 Rhincodon typus | reverse complement strand
ACCCCCTTCCCCTCCCCCATTTCTGATGCAGGGTCTAGGCCCGAAACGTCAGCCTTCCTGCTCCTATGATGCTGCTTGACCTGCTGTGTTCATCCAGCTCTACACCTTGTTATACCAAAATTGAAGCAATGTTTTTGTTGGAATGCCTGAAAGATGCCAGGACAGAGAAAGCCTCAAGCTTTCATTCAGGACAGTGACTTAACTGTTACAAAAGCAGTCACTACGGTTGCAGCGATGAGTCAGTGCCACAGTTTGTTCTTGTTACTGAAACAGGTGGGAGCTTTCTGAGCATGTCTTACTCTAGCTACAACGAGTATCTGAAGATTGCTTCGAACAGTTTTTGAATTTGATCATAATTGTTTTAGGATACTGGTAGATGCAACAAGAGATTAATTGTCATTGTTTCCTTTCAAAAAGTAGGAATTAAAAGATCAGGTTTTTAATATTCATCAAGAAAGACATTACCGGGGTATCAGTATAATATTAGAATATCAGTAGTGTAAGCAAATCTTGTGTCAGTTTAATTTTCTCCTTCCCTTTCATGCAGTGGGTTTTATGAAGAAGGCATTTGGTATATTCACCTTTATTGGCCAGGTTCAGAAATCACACAACACTAGGTTGTAGTCCAAAAGGTTTATTTGAAAACACAAGCTTCCACAGCCTTGCTCCTCCTTCAGGTGTTAGTTTTTTGGTCAGTCCATTGAGTATAGGAGTTGGGAGGTCATGTTGCAGCTGTACAGGACATTGGTTTGGCCACTTTTGGAATACTGCATTTAATTCTGGTCTCCCAGCTATAGGAATAATGTTGTGAAACTTGAAAGAGTGCAGAAAAGATTTACAAGGATGTTGCCAGGATTGGAGAGTTTGAGCTATAGGTACAGGCTGAATAGGCTGGGGCTCCCTGGAGCATCAGAGGTTGAGGGGTGACATTATGGACATTTAAAAAATCATGGGGGATGTAGATAGGTTGGATAGCCAAGGTCTTTTCCCTGGGGAAGGAGAGTACAAAACTAGAGGCCATAGGATAAGATGAGAGAGGAAATACTTAAAAAGGATCTAAGGGGCAACATTTTCATGCAGAGGGTGGTGCATGTATGGAATGAAGTGGTGGAGCCTGGTACAATGACAACACTTAAAAGGCATTTGGATGTGTTTATGAATAGGAAGGGTTTAGAGGGATAGGGGCCAAATGCTGGCAAATGGGACTAGATTTGTATAGGACATCTGGTCGGCATGAATGCGTTGGACCGAAGGGTCTGTTTCTGTACTGTACATCTCCATGACTCTGAGTATATACCTGAATTATAGGGAGTCCTGCACACTATTCTGATCAATATTTATTAAGCAAGCAACATCACTTAAAACAGAATACTTGGTCATTATCTCCTTGATGTTTGTGGGAGCTCACTGTGTGCAAATTGGCTGGATCACAATATTTCAGAAGTTATAAAACTTTGGAATATCCTGGTGTTGGAAAAACTGTTTTGTTAATGCAAGTTCTTGCTTGCACAAGTAAAATTATGCAAGTTATGTTGTGAAAACAGAAAATCTTGGAAGTATGCAGCAGCTCTGGCAGCATCTGTGGAGAGAGAAACAGCATTAATGTGATGACCTTTCATCAAAATTTTGGAAAGTTAGAGATGTAACAGATTTTAAATTGATTAAATAGGGAAAGGAAGAAAAAGAACAATAGGGCAAGTCTGTGAAGAGTTGAAGACAGGAAACATTAAAAGACAAGTAGTTAGTGGAGCAGAAGAATACAGAGTGGGAATGGGACAGGTAAGAAACAAAGGATGTGTCGAAAGGAATTGCTAAAGTCCAAATGATGAATAGTCGTCCAAAAATGAAAACAAGAGAGAAGTGAGGTTAACACCAACACATTCAACGAAAGGGAAGCAAAGTGGAGGCAGAAATTTCAGTCCAAAATTGTTGAATTCCGTGATGTATCCGGTCTATGAAATGCCTCATCAAAGATGGGATGGAATTCTTTGAACTTTAGCTGAACTTCATGATGACACTGCACTAAGCCAAGAGGTCAGTATGAGAATGCAGTGCAGAATTAAAATGACCGGCAACTCATAGCTCAGGGTCATGATTGCAGACTGAATAGAGGTCTTCTGCAAATCAGTCATCTAGTTTGCATTTGGTCGCCCCAATGCTGAACAGGCCACATTGTGAGCAGCATGTATAATATACTAAGTTGAAAAGAAGTACGTGTAAATTTCTGTTTAACTTGAAAGGAGTGCGTGTGGCCTCACACGCTGAGGAGAGAGCATCCTAAAGGACAGATGTTGAATGTTCTGAAAGTCCCACAGGAAGAGGACAGGGATTTTGGGGTACTTAGAGTGGACCAGGGTGTCATGAATGATCCTGTCAGAATACTGAAAGGTGAGCAGGAAGATCTATTTGATAGTGGCATCATGTTGGAGGTGGTGGAAATGGCAATTCGTCTTTCAACTTAATGTGAATGCTTAGTTCTTTAGACTTGTTGGTTTCAAAGGGAAACAATAACCACTTAGTGAGGTTTGCTGACAGCTAAACTGGTATGTCATGCAAATTATATTGTATTAATTAAAGGTGATAATATTAATAATGTTGAACGTAAAATTGTCAAATGACTGTGTGCTTTCAATGGTGCAAGTGAAGAGAAGCATACTATATTCAATCAGTGTAAATTAAGTCACCATTGTACACTTACATAGTGGTAGCAGCCCAGAGTGAGAATTTAATGTTATCCCAGTCACATTACTCTCATAAATTCTGAGGGTTTGGAATAAATTAGCTTTGTTTCATTTTATTGCAAATACATGTTCATATTCAGGTTATTACTGAAATAATATTTTCTCTAGTCAGGACATGTCATAACAGAGCCCATGTAGAGACCATAGCGAACTCAACAAATTTTGTATTCAGTGCCTGTTCCTAGGATTTGACTACTCTGCACGTTTATGTTATATGAGGAATGATTCTGAAAGAGTTAGTGCTGAAGTTGTATTACCTCAACCCAGACTTGAGATGTCGCACAACCTTTGGGTGAGTAGGTTCCAATGGAAACAGACATGACATTCCCGGTTCCTGGTATTTGTAAATAGGCCGAACCAGTTCATGTTAATAGTACCTATTACTATCATACAATAACTGATACCTAATTATGTAAGACTGTTGTCATGGTATGTGAATTGAAAAGGCAAAGTTATGAAGTATAACATCCCTATTTTTGTATTCAATTCCCCTCATAATAAACGATAACATTCCATTAGCTTTCCTAATTACTCGCTGTGCCTGCATACTAAACTTCTGTGTTTCTTGTACTAGGGTACCCAGATCCTCTGCATCTCAGATCTCTGCAGTCTCTTACTATTTAGATAATATGTTTCCTTTGTATTCTTCCTTCCAAATTAGACAGTTTCACATTTTCCCACTTTGTGCTCCATTTGCCATATCTTACCGATTCACTTCACCTATGTATATCTTATTGTGCTCTCCTTATGTTCTCTCCACAGTTTACTTTCCTACCTATCCTTGTATCATCAGCAAATTTCGCAGCCAGCCCGACTGTCCCTTCATCCAAGTCATTTATGTAAATTGTGAACAGTTGAGGTCTCAGTCCCTATGGCACCCCACTTTCTACATTTTGCCAACCTGAGAGAGACCTTTTTATGTTTATCCTCTGTTTCCTGTTAGCCAGCCAATTCTGTATCCATGCCAATATGTTGCTCCCTACACCGTGAGCTTTCTCAACAACCTTTGATGTGTCACCTTATTAAATGACATCTGGAAATGTAAGTACAGTATATCCATCTGTTCCCCTTTATCCCAGCAGATATAACCTCCTCCAGGAACTCCAATAGATCAATTAATTGCATAATTGTTGAAGTATAGAGTTATTTAAGACAAACAGGTTAAACGGAAGCTGAAAAAGGGAATGTGATAAATTAATGCTGATTGTAATGAAGGGAGCCAAGAAGGATATCAGAATCATTGGAGAGAAGTGTAAAGAGAATTTGGAAGGGCTGAAGCATATAGTGACAACAGACAAGCAGAAATATAAAAGGAAATAATAATGAGTTTCATAAACATATAAAAATGGTTTAGAATAACTGAGGGATGAAGGGGATGTCTAGTTTTAGCTATTTAAAGTTGAAATGTTTGCTTATTCGTAATTGCGATCTAGTATTTATTGCCAACTCCAGAAGCAGAAACAGTTTCTCAAAATGACTGGCAGTCAGATGGCAAGAGAGCAAGAAAAGTTCCGTGTTACTTTCATTACAATGGCAAGTAGGAATTTCAACAAAATTTACATCTTTGCACCATGCATTTGCTTCAAAGCTAAACTGTTTTGATTGAAGAACCTCCCTGGGAAGGGAATTGTTAAAGTGGAATGATATCCAGATGACCTGGAGTTTGTAGTTAACATGATATTGCTTGGCCTGCTGTGTTCATCCAGCCCTGCACCTTGTTGTCTCGGATTCTCCAGCATCTGCAGTTCCTACTATCTATGATATTATTGCTGTTTTTTAAGCAGTTAGCGCAATTGCAACATTTATTGCAGATGTTCTCAATGTTACAGAAATGTTTGATTCAGCAGTGGCTTCGTTGACTGTCTCATTATTTTGGCAATTCTTAGGGAAGAACATGAGCTATTTGAGGTTGAACCCAAGCCATGAATACATCTTATAGCTAACATACCACAAATGTATATTTTGCTCAGAAACCAGCTATCAATTTACAGTGAGCTCCTTCGTTTTTGAATGCAAACTAATTTTCAGAACAGCTCTTCAGTCATGAAGGCCTTTTAAAGTTTCAGACAGGTTTATTCTATGTTTCAGAAATGACTTGTATTGTGCAACCATTCCGTACCTCAGAATAAGGGAGGCAAAGCTCCCTATAACTTTGTTTTCTGTTCCAGCAAAGGACTGAGCGCATACCAACGCCCAAGCTCAAAAACCCATTATGTACCCTGATCAGATAATAAAACAATACGCATTTACCTTGAGAGGAATTCCTCATATAATCATCTGGGGCAGGACTGCTCCTAGTTGAAGTAGTCTGGTCCAGGCAGGGAAGTGAAACCACACCACCATTATCGATAATAGCCACCTATTCATAGATTTAAGGATTTTGAAGTCACATTGGCAAATGCTGAGTGAATGTAAGTGTATAAGAACATAAGAAATAAGACCAGGAGTAGACCATCTGGCCCTTTGAGCCTGCTTTGCCATTCAATAAGATCATGACTGAACTTTTCATGGACTCAGCTCCACTTACCCGCCCACTCACTGTAACCCTTAATTCTTTTATTGTTCAAAAATCTATCTATCTTTGCCTTAAAAACATTCAAAGAGGTAGTCTGAACTGCTTCATTGGCCAAGGAATTCCACAGACTAGGTAAGCAGATAAGGTGGATATAGGGATGAGATGTGTTGTGAGAATAGGGTGGCAGGAAAATGGCTGAGTACTTAGCGTAAGTCAGGTTGAGGCGTTATTGGGAATATCAGGCACATCCAACAGTGGGAAGTGGTGAGTGATGGGTCCAGTTCTGTTTGGGTCAGAAGCTGGGTTTGGGGGAATGGAATGGTGTTGGGTGGAGAGCAGGTATGGTTGGGTTGAGGGTGCATCAGGTCAGGTTGGGTATGTTCACGAGGGTGTTGCCATGTGATTGGGTTTAGCTTTGTAATTAGACAGCTGTTAGAACCAGCTTTTAGTTCCTCTAATATTTCCTGGGTAACTATGAAGTCTCTGATTCTAACTCCAGGATTTGTAATTTAAGGAAGCTTCCAGAAGTGTCTAGTGGACACTCTGGGGCCCATTAGAGGGAGTTCGAAGTATAGTTGCCAGCTTCAGTTCCAGCACACATTGGTCTGCATTCAGAGACAATGTTGCTCCTTCCTAAATCCCTCCATCTCAACGATAAATATTTGCATTTGTATGGCACACTTAATATAGTAAAATGTCTCAAAATGTCAGGGGTATCCTCAAACAAAATTTGACAAAAGCTGTAGAAAGAGGTTCGAGAAAAGCTGACAGAGAGAGTTTCTAAGCATCTTTTAAAAAGAGGAAAGAGAAAACGGAGAGACAGAGAGATCCCGGGAGGGAATTCCAGAGCTTCGGACGTTGGCAGCCTGTGGCACAGTTGCCAGTGGTGGTATGATTAAAATTGGAGATAGAAAAGGCTGAATTGAAAGAACGCCAAGATCTCAAAATTAGGAAGCTGGAGCAAGTTACTTCATATTCCTCTACTCCTTCAGCTTTTTAAAACTCCCATCTATGACCCAGGCTTTTTGGTACCTCTCCATATTATCTCATTGGTGGGTTTTGTGTCCATTTTTATTACTCTTGCAACATTTTTCTACATTGAATGTATTGTATTTTTTGCCAGGGATTGTTTTAACATGAGTTACTGGATATGGATTTTCACTCATCCTTCTTGAATTTCTTTTTATTCGGTGTTCTTCTTTTGTCACCTTTTTCAGCAACGGTTTGAGGCTCATCAGGAAGAAGGGATGGTCATCTCGCACATGGCTGTGGCTGGTGTTGGAGTCTGGATAGCCTTCCATTCAGGCTCTGCTCTGCGCTTGTTTCACACAGAGACACTTGAGCACCTTCAAGATATCAACATCGCCACTCCTATCCATAACATGA
>NW_025966948.1:0-27411 GCF_021869965.1 Rhincodon typus | reverse complement strand
GTCCAAAAGCTTTCAAAATCACTGCTCCTCCTTGACCTTTTTGAACTGCTGCAGTCTGTGTGGTGAAGCTCTGCCCAGATTGCTGTTTGGTAAGGAGTTTCAGGATTTTCATTCAGTGGTAATAAGGTAGTGCTGATATCTGTATTAGTTACAGTCATTTTGTTTTAATATCCCACCATGAACAGAATAGAAACATGGAAAATAGCAACAGAAGTAGGCCATTGTGTCATTTGATCCTGCTCCCCTATTCAGTATGATCATGGCTGATCTTTCAACCAGTAGCCTTTTCCCACTTTAGACCCACATCTTTTGATCGCTTTAGCCCTCAGACCTATAGCTATGTTCCTCTTGGAAACATCCAATGTTTTCGCTTTAACTGCTTTCTGTGGAAGAACATTCCACAAGCTCACCAGTCTCAGAAAAGAAATTTTCCATCATCTCAGTCCTAAGCAGCATACTGTATATCTATATCCTTAAACTGTGACTCCCTGGTTCTGCACTCCCTCATCAACCTCCTTCCTGTATTTAACTTGTAAGTCCTATTAGAATTTTATTGGTTTCTGTGAGATCTTTTCACGTTCTTCTGAACCCCAGTGAATTTCATCCTATCTGATCTATTCTGTCATAATACATCGGTCCTGCCATCCCAGGAATCAGTCTGGTAAACCTTAATTGGACAGCCTCCATAGCCAGAACATCCTTAGTCACATAAGTATTCCAAAACTGCACACAAGGCTCCAGGTGTGGTCCAACTAAGACCCTGTACAATTTCAGCAAGTCATCCCTGTTTCTGTTCTCAAATCCTCTCGCTATGAAGACCAACCTGGCATTTGCCGCCTTCATTTCCTGCTGCTACCTACATGCTTACGTTGAGTGACTTGTGTCCAAGGACAAACAGGTCTCAGTTCTCGTTTCTCATTTCCCTTTTCTAAATCCAAGCTGACTGACTCTGACTTTGTCTAATCCTGTTACTGTTTTCCAGTGTTGGGCTAACCGATCTATAAGTCCATGTTTTCTCTCTACCTTCTTTTTTACATAGTGGGCTTACATTTGCTCCCCTCCAATCCATGGGAACTGTTCCAGAGTCTATAGCATTATGAAAGATGACCATTAATTTCCTCAATTTAGATTCAAGCCCCGAGTTTCAGAATGCATCCACTATCTCTCCTGCCACTTTGTTAACTACTCTGGGGCGTATATTATGAGGTGCTGGGATTTGTTGGCTTTTAACCCCATCAATTTCCCCAACATTATTTCCCTCCTAATACTGATTTCCTCACTTCCTCCCTGTCATGTGATCCCCAGCATTTTAGTGATATTATTTATGTCATCATTTGTGATGACAGAACCAAAATATGTAGTTAATTGGTCCATCCATCGCTTTATTCCACATTGTAACTTCCCCTGTTTCTGATCGTAAGGAACTTGTTTTCATTACTTTTTTTCTCCCTTCATATCCCTTTTGGAGCTTTTACAATTAGTTTGTATGTTTCCTACAAGTTTCCCCTGAGACTTTATTTTCCCCTTTTGCTGAAATCTGATCTGCTCCCAGTCTTCAGGTCTGCTGGTCTTCTTAGCCAATTTTTACGCCTCTTCCTTGGATCCGGTACTATCCCTAACATCCTTTGTTAACTATGGCAGGGTCGCCTTTCCCATTTTATTTTGTGCCAGACAGGAATGAACAACATTTGCAATTTGTCTAACTGCTCTCTCAATATTTGTCAGCCCCCTTAAAACTTAAGTTCCTCAAGTTATTGTCGCCTGCATGCACCTCATAACACTGTAATTTCCTATCTTTAGATTTTGGCCCCTCGTCTCAGAATCATCTCTGTCACTCTCCATCTTCATGAAGAAGTCTTCACTTTTCCACAGCTAGATTTCCAATGAATCCATTCTCATTACACAATTTAAATTTTGAAATAAAGTTGCTGTGGTCCCAGAAGATCGTCAGACTGTTCTGTCTCTTGAGAGAGAGAGAGCAAGAGACGACTGACAGTGCTTTAACCTCAGGGTTACCGTGCCTCAGTCAATGGGCAAGGTTAAGATGGTGGGACCTTCATGGTGACCTCAGCTGGTACAGGAAGTGAGTACGTGCTGCTGGTGTCACTCTGTGTCATAAACCAGCTGTCCAGCCAATTGAGCTAACCCACCCCTGACCAATACACAATACACCTTTGAGGATGACTTGTCCTTTCTTTGGGTACTCAGTATGTTGATCTAGAAAACCATCTCGTACACAACCCAGGAATTTCTCCTCTATGGTATTGTTGCTGATTCGATTTTGTTCAACCTATATGCAGATTGAAGTCACCCATAATAACCATAAGAGCACAAGACAGAGGAGCAGAATTAGGCTATTCGGCACACTAAGACTGCTCCACAATTTGATTGTGACTGATATGTTTCTCACACCCATTCTCCTATCTTCTCCTGTTGATCCCCTTACCAATCAAGAACCTATTTATCCCAGTCACAACTACACTCAATTACTTGGCCCCCACAACCTTCTACGACACTGAATTCCACAGAATCACCACCCTCTGGCTGAAGAAATTCTTCTTCTCAGTTCTAAAGGGTCATCCCTTTGCTGAGAGCGGTGCCCTCAGATTCAAGTCTCTCCTGCAAGTCGAAGCATCTCCATGTCCATCTATCCAGTCCTCTCAGTGTTCTGTTAGTTTCAATCACAGAGTCATAGAGTCTGACAGCATGGAAGCAGACCCATTGGTCCAGCCAGTCCATGCTGACCATGTTCGAAAACTAATGTAGTCCCATCTGCCTGCACATTGTCTATATCTCTCTGAACATTTCTCATTTACATATTATCCAAACGTCTTTTAAATGTTGTAAACTGTACCTGTATCCACCACTTCCTCTGGACGTTCATTCCACGCAAGAACCACACT
Source organism: Rhincodon typus (assembly GCF_021869965.1). Classification (NCBI taxonomy): domain Eukaryota; kingdom Metazoa; phylum Chordata; class Chondrichthyes; order Orectolobiformes; family Rhincodontidae; genus Rhincodon; species Rhincodon typus. Next base: position 24,508 of record NW_025966948.1, on the reverse strand, counting down.
CTGCAAAAAAAAAAGGTTGCCCCTCATGCCTTTTCTCAATCTTTCACCTGTCACCTTAAAAAAATATGCCCCTAGTCTTGAAATCCCCCACCCGAGGGAAAAGACATCTGCTATTCACCTTCTCTATACTCCTCAAGGGCAGGACTTAAACAATGGTAGGGCCCTGGGTAGTGTTGTACCTCGGTACCTTTGTACCTGAGATGGTGCCACAAGTGGCAACTTGTAAACTTTTCACTGTACTCATGTGACTACATGTGACAATAAATGTTATTCCATTTGATTAAAAATATGCTTCCCGGTCTTGAAATCCCCACACCAGAGAAAGGACACCTGAATTTCACAAACCTCTATAAGGTCAACCTCAACATGCTACATTCCTGTGAAAGGAGTCCCAGCCCCTCCTTATGACTCAATCCCTCCATTCTCATGAACATCCCGGTAAACCACCTTTGAACTCTCTCCAGCTTAATAATATCATTGCTACAACAGGACAACCAGAATTGGACACAGTCCTGCAGAAGAGGCCTTGCCAATGGCCTGTATGATCTCAACATGACGTCCCAACTTCTCTACACAACAGACTGAGCAATGAAGGTAAGCATACTGAACGCCTTGTCAACCACCCTGTCTGTATGTGACGCAAATTTCAAAGAATTCGGTAACTAAAGCCTCAAGTCTCTATGGTCTACAATACCCAAGGGTCTGCTTTTAATTGTATAAGTCCTGCATCCCTTGTTTGTTTTAGTACAGTACAGTACCTCACATTTATTCAAATTAAACTCCATCTGCCACTCCTCAGCCCATAGACCCAATTGATTAAGATCTCTTTGAAATCTTAGATAACCTTCTTCACTGTCCACTATGCCACCAATTTTGGTGTCATCTGCAAAGTTATTAACCATGCCTTCTATATTCTCATCAAAATCATTTATATAAATGTCAAACAAAAGTAGACCCAATACCAATCCCTGCAGAACGCCACTGGTCGTTCCTCAACACCAGGCCTCCAGTCCAAAAAACAACCCTCCACTGCTATAGCCTGTCTTGTGACATTAAGCAAATTTTTTATCCAATTGGCAAGCTCACCCTAGATCCCATGTAAGCTAACTTTACTAATTAGTCTACCTTGTGGAACCTTGTCAAGAGCTTTACTGAAGTCCAAGTAAACAATATTTACTGCTCTGCCCTCGTCAATCATCTTGGTTACTTCATCAAAATCTCAGTCAAATGTGTAACACACTATTTCACTTGCATAAAACCATGCTGAAAATCCATAATCATTCCTTGCCTCTCCAAATGCTATCTTCCACAATCGCCTCCAACAACTTATCCACCACCAAAGTCAGACTCACATGCCTATAGTTCACAGGCTTCTCCTTACATCCCTTAAATGAAGGCACAACATTAGCCACTCTTCAGTCATCTGGCACCTCACCCGTAGGTATAGATGATACAATATTTGTGCAAGCATCCCCAAATTTTCTCTTTAACTTTCCACAACACGATGGGATGCACTGGACAGGTTGTAAGCTTTAGATTCATAGAGTAATACAGCATGCAAAAAGGTCTTTTTCCCAAACTGGTCCATGGTGTCCATTAAGCTAGTTCCAACTGCTGGATTTGGTCCACTTCCCTCTCAACCCTTCCCATCCATGCACCTCTCCAAATGTATTTTAAATGCTGCTATTGTACCAGCCTCAACTACTTTCTCTCGCAGCCCATTCCATACATGCACCACTCTGTGCATGAAGAAGTTACCCCTCAGGTCCTTCTTAAATCTTTCCCCTTTCACCTTAAACCTATGACCTTGTGATTTCAATTCCCCATCCCTGGGATAAAGCCGATACGCATTCATCCTATCTTTGCCCCTCATGATTTTAGACACCTCAATAAAGTCACTCCCTCATTCTCCTATGTTCCAAGGAATAAAGTTAAACCCTGACCAACCTGTCCCTACAATTTGGGCCTACTCGTCCTGGTAACATCCTGGTAAATCTTCTTTGCACACTTTCCAGTTTAACTATGTCTTTCCTGTGACAGCGTGACCAAAACCGTACACAGTATTCCAGTGCAGCCTCACCAATGACTTATACACCTGTAACATAATGTCCCAACACCTATATTCATTGCCTCAACCGATGAAGGCCAGCATGCTAAATGCCTTCTCCTCCACCCTTGTTACCTGTGACACCACTTTCAATGAACCATGTACTTGTTCTCCTAGGTCCCTCTGTTCCACAACAATCCTCAGGACCTTACCATTTACTGTAAAAGTCCTACATTGGTTTGACTTTCCAAAGTGCAACACTTGTCTGTATTGAATTGCATTTGCCAACCCTCGGCCTACTTCCCCAACTGATCGAGATCAATTTTCTGATAATCTTCCCCTCTCAATACCTACTAATTTTGTATCATCCACAAACTTACTAATCATCCCTGTATATTCACATCCAGGTGATTTATGTAAATAACAAATAACAAAGGTCCCAGCACTGACCCCTGTGGAACACCACAGGCTTCCAGTCTGAGAAGTAACCTTCAACCATCACCCTCTGCTTCCTACCATTGAGCCAGTTTCGAATCAATTCACTAGCTCTCCCTGGATCCCATGCGACCTAAACTGCATGACTAGACTGCGTGCAGGACCTTGTTAAAAGTCTTATTAAAGTCCACATAGATGAGATCACTGCCGTACCCTCACCTATGCTCTTGGTTTCCTCTCAGAAAAAGTCTGAAAGATTTGTCAGACGTGACTTCGCGCGCACAAACCCATCCTGACAATCCCTAATCGGACCTTGACTATCCAAATGTTGGTTGATCCCGTCCCTCAGTATCCTCTCCGATAACTTGCCTACCACTGCTGTCAGGCTCACTGGCCTGCAGTTCCCTGGCATGTCTTTGCTACCTTTCTTTAAACAATGGAAAAACATTAGCCACTATCCAGTCTCCTGGAACTTCACCAGTGGCTAAAGCTGAAGCAAAAATTTCTACAAAGGCCTCTGCAATTTCTTCCCCAGCCTCCCACAATGTCTGAGGATGGATTTGATCAGGCCCAGGGATTTATCCACCTTAATGCGCTTTAAGGCTGCAAACACCACCTCTGAGAATAAGTATGTGGTCCAAAACATCCCCGCTTGTTTCCTGTATTTCCGTAGCATCCATGATTCTCTCCTCACTAAACACTGAGGAGAAATATTTATTTAAAAATCTTGCCCTGTCTTCTGTGCCACAGGATATCCATCTTTATATTTTAGAAGACGTCCATGTGAACTGTTTTCAAAACACACTATTTTTTTCCCTGAATTCTCCAACATCCACTTCTTTCTCCACCGTAAAAACTGATGCAAAATATTAATATCTTTGTAATATTTCTGTCATCTCCTGAGGTTCAATGCTGAGATGACCTCTTTAATCTTTAAAGAGCCATGCTCGCTCTCTAGTTGCTTTCTTGCTCTAAAGCACTTGTGGTGTATCTTTGCATTATCCGTCACCTTATCTATCAAGGCAATTTCATATCCCCTCCTGCCTTCCTGATCTCCCACTTAAGAATGCCTGTACACTGTTTGTACTGTTCAAAAGATTCATTTAAACCCAATTGTTTGTATCTAATTGATGATGAGTTTTTTATTCTTGACTAAAAGCTGAATATCCTTTTCATCCATTATTCTCTAATTCTCCCAGCCTTACCTTTCATTCTAACAAGAACATAATGATTCTGAACTCTCGTTACCACACTTCTGAAAACCTCCCATTTATCAGATGACCCTTTACCTGCAGTCTACTCCATTCAACTTTTGAAAGTTCTTGTCACATACCATTAAAATTGGCCTTACTCCAATTAAATACTTTTACCTTTTCTGGAAGGCTTATCCTTTTCCACAACTGTTTTAAGACTGACAGAATTATTATCACCAGACCCAAAGTATTCCTGTACAGTCACTTCAGTCACTTACTGTGCCTTATTACCAAAGAGAAGCTCAAGTTTTCTCTTTCTCTTTAGTAGGAACATTGACTTATTGATAAAGAAAATATTCTTGAACACATTTAACAAATTATTCACCATCCAAACCTTTAACACTGTAGCAGTTCCAGTCAATGTTTAGAAAATTAAAATCACCGATTCCTACAACCTTCTCATTCTTTCGTATATCTGAGATCTCTCTACGTATTTGTTCTTCAATTTCCCCTGACTAATTAGGAACCCATAGTACGATCCCACCACATGATCATTCCTTTCTTATTTCTAATTTCAACCCATATATTTTCACTGGACATTTTTTTTTTTCAGAAATATCTTTTCTAGTTGCAGCTGCAATATTTTCCCCAATTTTAAAAAAAAAAGCCACTCCCTCACTTCTTTTGCCTCCCTTTCTTTCCTTCCTACAGCTTCTGAAACCTGAAACATTAGTATGGGCAAAATATCTTGCATGGCGTATAATGTAGGAAAATGTGAAGTCATTCACTTTAGCAGGAAGCAGAAACAAGAGCAGAATATTCCTTAAATGGTGAATGACTGCTGAATTCTGAGATGTGGAGGATAAAGTATGAGTTACAAAGTTAGTATGCAGATATAGCATGTAACCATGGTGTCATACAGCATGAAGACAGACCTAATGGTCCAACTATTCCATCCTGACCATATTCCCAAACTAAACTAGTCCCATCTTCCTGCATTTGGCCCACAGCACTCCAAACCTTTCGAATTTATGTGCTTATCTAAATCTCTTTTAAACATTGTAACTGTAACTGTACCTGCACCTACCATTTCATCTGGCAGTTCATTCCACACACTGAGCACACTCTATGTAAAAAGAAAAGAAAAGTTACCCCTCATGTCATTTTTTAAATCTTTCTTCTCTCACCGTAAAAAATATGCCCCCTAGTTTTGAACTCATCCATCTGAGGGATAAGACCTTTGCTGTTCACCTTATCTAAGCCTCTCGTGCTTTTATAAACCTCTTTCAGGTTACGCCTCAACCTCCTATCTTCCGGTGAATGAAGTCCCAGCCTATCCAGCCTATTTTTACAACTCGAACCCTTCTTACCCAGTAATATCCTGCTTTTTTCTGAACCCACTCCAGTTTAATAATATCCTTCCGATGACGGGACTACCAGAATGGCACACAGTATTCCATGAGAGTCCTCATCAACATCCTTTACAACCTCCAACATGACGTCCTAACTCCCGTACTCAAAGACCTGAGCAATGAAGACAAGTGTGCTGAATGCCTTCTTAACCACTCTGTCCACCTGTGAAACAAATTTCAAAGAATAATGTACCTGAAAGCCTAGGTTCTCTGTTCTGTAATAGTACCCAGGGCCCTACTATTAATTGTATAAGTCCTGCCCATGTGAAGTATTCCATTTTGGATAAAACAAACATTTATTCAAATAAAGTTCAATCTGCCACTCTTTAGCCCATTGACCCAATTGACTAAGATCTCGGTCTAATCCAGAAAGCCAATAGGCTGTATGCTTTATTATCACAGGAATTAAACATCAATGTAAGGATGTTCTGCTTCATTGGTACAGGGAAGGGAAGAGACCAAATCTCAAATACCTCGTGCAGGTTTTGGTCGTCTGTACGCTTATTCGAAGTGGTTCAGAGAAAGTTGACTAGATTGAACCCTGGAATAAGTGGGTTGTCTAAGGAGGATAGGTTGGGCAGGCAAAATGGAATAGGATTCGGCTGGAACTGCTGACTAAAACAGTAAAGTAATATGATGTGAGCCAGGATATAGGGTGTGGTGAAGTAGAATCTCTATGGGTTGAGCTCAAACGTCAGTGGAGAGAAAGTGATATTAGTGTTGTATATAGACCCCAAGCTGCAGTAATATTGGGGAAGGCATTAGAATGGAATTTAGAACTACAAGGCATAAAGTTATGGCTGTAATTATGGGTGACTTCAACCTACATATAAATTGAGCAGATAGCATCAGTAGCAATAAGATAGAGGAGGAATTCTTAGCGTATATATGGTACAATTTTAGGTTGAAAAAGCAGATGAGTATTGGGTAGTGAGAAAGGAATAATTGACAATCGAGTTGAGCATGGGCCCTTAAGGAAGAGTGACCACGACAGGATAGAATTCAACATTAAGATGGAGAGTGATGTCGTTGTTTTTGAGACTAGAGTCCTGTAATTAAATAAAAGAAGTTAGATTGGTATGAGGCATGAGCCAGTTGTGATAAATTGTGGACCACAATTTAAATGGATGATGGGAGATGGGTAATGGCAAACATTGAAAGAGGACGTGGACAAGCTGTGGCATAAAAATAAAATCGAAACGTTGTCAAACCATGGCAGAGAAAGAGAAATGAGCGGGTATTAAATTTAAGGAAGCAGCATACAAATTGGATAAATAAAACAACAGACCTCAGGATTGGGAACCGTTTAGATTTCAGCAAAGGGAGACAAAGGGATTTAATTTGAGGGAGAAAATAGAATCTGAGAGTACTCTTGCATGGACCATAAGACCAACAGCGTTTTTAAAATAGACATTCACAGGATGTGGACATTGCTAACTAGGTCAGAATTTATTGCACATCCCTGATTGCCCAGAGTTAACTACATTGCAGTGGGGGTGGAGTCACATATACACCAGACCGGGTAAGGATGACAGTTTCTTTCCCTGAAGGATATTAGTGAGCCAGATGGGTTTTTCCTGACAATCAACAACGGTTTCATGATCATCATTAAACTCTTAATTGAAGATTGATAATCCAAGATTAGTCAAGAAAAATGTAGGGTCTCCTTACAATCAAACAGGGAATTTATAATGGAGTGCAAAGTGATGACAGACCAATTAAATATATCTTAGATTTTCAAAAAGGGGCACACAAATAATGTCCCAAAATTAAGGGGATCACAGGGTCTAATTGGAAGGTGGAATTGTAAGAAATTGGGAAAACTAATGAGGTAATAGGCAGATAAATCCCCAGAGATTGATAACTTTCATCTCAGAGTACCTCAGGAAGTGGCCTTAGAATGAGCAGCTGCACTAGTGGTTATACTCCAAAATACTATACAGTCGCCAAAGAGTTCTGATGGTTTGGAGGGCAGCTAACATAACCCCAGTATTTAAGAAGGAAGTCAGAAAGAAAACATGGAATTTGCATAACATTGTTGGTGGGAAAAATGTTCGAGTCCACTATAAAAGGTGGGATAACAGACTCCTCAGATGATAGTGACAAAATCAGACAGAGTCAGCCGAGGCTTTTTCTGTGCTGTAGGTCTCTGAGACTGGATGTTGGGCATGAATTCCCTCCCAGCCACTCCCCATCCTTAATTGGAAATATATCACTATTCCTTCAGTATTGCTGGGTCAAAATCCTGAATTCCCTCCCTAACAGCATTGTGGGTCCACTTGCAGCTCATGGAATACAGTGGTTCATGAAAGCAGATCACTACCACCCTCTCAATGACAACTCAATGATTAACAGCAATGCCCACAGGAATAAAGGAAAAAACATTATCAAGGCCGACTGGGAATGTGGAATTGAAACCTAAATAGATGAGCTTTGACCTTTTTGAGGCTCGAGGGGCGTAATGGACAACTCTAGATCCTATTTCATATGTTCTCTTCTCCTTCTATCAAAATGCCTCATCTCACCAAAAATGGTGTATTCCCTGGAAATAAAAGGATGTTAATTGAAGCTGGGTGAGGGGATAAAATGGAACTAATATACCGAGTAGGTGAAGTAGGAGCGCAAACACCCTCCTGACCCCCAGTAATCAGACAAGATTTGTGTTTCTTTGTTCTCTGGTTCATTCAAGCATATGAATGAGGAACAAGTGTCGGCCACTCGGCCCTTTGAGCCTCCTCTGAGATTCAATAAGATTAGGGCTGATCTGATTTCGACCTCAACTCTGTGTCTGCGTATCCCTGAATATCTTTCATCATCTCGGTCATCAAGAATCTGTCTGCTTCTGCCTTTTTAAAAAAAAAGTTTAACGATTTGCAACCACTGCCTTTTGACAAAGGGAGTTACAAAGATTCACAACCCTCTTCGAGAAAAGAAATGTTCCTCACCATTTCAAATGGATTCACCCTTACCTTTAAACAATGACCATCAGTTCTAGATTCTCCCACAAAAGGGACCATGTTTTCAACATCCACGTGGTCGGCTCCCTTTAGTATCTTTCAAATTTCAATTTAGTCTCCTCTTTTTTTTTTTCTAGACTCCAGAGGATCCAGGCCCAGCCTGTCTACCCTTTCCCCATTAGGCACTCGACTCATTCTAGGTATTAGTCCATTAAATCTTCTTTGAAATGTTTCCAATGTATTAACAACTTTCTATAAGTACGGTGACTAGAACTGAACACAGTACTCCAAATGCAAGTCTCACCAGTACAAAGGGGGACCGCGTGTGTCTGAAGGTGGCCCATGAATTCCCACTTGTTTACAGTAATGCTTTTCAGCAAGCTCAGGTCATTTACATTTATCCAAGTACAGGCTGAGACAGGTTATGGTCAGACAGTTGTACGGTTTGTATTGTTATACAGACAGCGTTGTTGTGGTATCACTCAAACCTCCCACTCTGCTGGCCCTGCAGAAATGATGACTGGCTCAGTAGCCAGTTCCCACAGCCTGATTTGTCCTGTATTTTTCATCTTCTGTCCTTTCAAGGACATTCATGATCGAGGTGGGTTTTTCTAACAATCCAGAAGTTTTCATTCCACGTTTGACTGTTTTTAAATTTATTTTCTAGGGAATTGGAAAGGATTTACAGACAGGCAGCTCAAGTCAAAAATTGGATCAACAGCTGCCAGTAACACTCAATTCTCGAGAGCTTTGAACGTGGAAGAAAAAAGCATCGTTCACGGTGAAGAGAAACCGTACACGTGGTCTGTGTGGACAAGCCTTCAGTCAATCGTCTGGCCTGTCGATACCTAAATGCAGTCAAAACAGGATGACAACAATGACATCAAGCAGCACTTGCTTTGCAATCTCACAGTGATGGATCTCAGTTTGAGTTAAGCAAGGGCCACTCATCTCCTGATCTCTTGACATTTTTGGTGCGAACGTGGACCAAACAGCTGAATTCCAAATCAGAGTGTGACTTTCCTGCCATCTTAAGGCTCTATTTGACAGAGCATTGTATCAAGGAATCATAGCAAAACTGGAGTCAACGGGATTCAGAGAATATGATTCTCGCTTTGATTGTGGGTTTTTGAAAAGATTGCATCTTCAGACCTGAGTAGATCAAAACAAGGTGAATTTATTCAAGCTTGTACCACATATATGCGGAAGAGGTCTCCTCGTCTCGCTTGGAGATACTCTACCATTTGCAGCTCAAAACAGCATATTGAGACATTTTCACGTCAGGATGGTTGTATATAACATTGGCATAAAATAAATTAGATAAGTCATTGACTACAAAAACAGGATGCTGTTCAGTTTCTTACAAAGTCTTGAGTCCTCTCATTTCAACGGGTCTTCTATTTCCATGTTATCTTCAGAGTTTCTCTGTCCCTACCATCAGCTCACAGCACGCAAGCCTTTCTTTGTGAGTGATACTTAAGTGAGTATTTTTAGTTAGTAACTGCTGACGGTTCACATAGATATGCATTTAAACTACCTGAGACGAAATAACTGTCATTACATGGTTGTATTTGACTCTTAGCCCTATGCTGTACTGTTCGTCCAAGTTTATCTCCCACTTGTTCTGTGTTTTAATGCTCCACTGCTTTCCTTTTATATTTTTATATTCCCCTTGTATCTCTCCTATCCTCCTTGCCCGACTTCACCTTAGTTGGATAATACTGAATACAGAGGAAGGTGCCTGTGATTGTTAGAGGCCAGCTATCTCAACTTCAGAAATTCCTCAGCATCAGTTTCTGGTCCCAAGCACCTTCAGCTGTTTCATCAATGTCCTCCCCTGTGTCATAAGGTCAGAAGTGGATATGTTTGTCAATGATTGCGCGATGTTTAACACCATTTGTGACTCAGCTACTGTAGTGGTAGATATTTAAGTGCAGTGTCCCTGGACAACATTGAAGTTAGCCTGCTACGTGACAAAGAACATTTGCACCAAGTCCCAACAACTAATGACCAAATCTGAGAAATGAAAATCTAACCATAACTCATTGACATTCAATGGTTTTATCTTCACTGAATTGCCCACTATCATCATCCTGGGGTACTAGTAGTGATGAGAAACTGAACTGGGCGTGATATTTAAATATTGTGCCTACAAAAGTAGGTCAGAGGGAAAAGATTCTATCGTGATTAGTTCAACTCATGACTCCCCAAAGCCTGTGCATCATTTAAGAATGTCTGTCATTAAGAACACTGTCAATTTGCTTTGATGGATGCAGCTCCAATGACACCAAGAAACCTGACACCATCCAAGACGATGCAGTCCATTTAACTGGTGCCCCATTCAGTACTTTCAGCATTTACTCCCTTCATTACTGAGGTACAGTGGCAGCAGAGTGCACTATCTACCAAATGCCCTGCAGTTACTCACCCACTCTCCTTTGACAGCACTTTCCAAGCCTGCAAGCTCTTACCACCCTGAAGGACAAGAGCACAGAATGCATCAAAACAACACCATCTGCAAGTTCTCCTCCAGGGTGCGTACCATCCTGACTTGGAGCAGTATCAATAATGATCTCATTGAGTGGTGCAGTGAAATTGACGGGCCAAAAAGCCTGTTTCTGCCCTGGATCTTCTAAAGCTCGAGCATCAACTTCCTGATCTTATAGTCCAGCCTGTGGTCGAGAATAGAAAGTATCCCACAACCCTCTTGACCATGTGATTGTCCTGTCCAACCACCTTCAGGAATTTGTGAATGTCCACTCCAAGGTATCTTTATTTATTTTAGAATCCCCTTCCCCTCCCCCATTTCTGAAGAAGGTTCCAGACCCGAAACATCAGCTTTCCTGCTCCTCTGATGCTGCTTGGCCTGTTGTGTTCATCCAGCTCTACACATTGTTTTCTCAGATTCTCCGGCATCGGCAGTTCCTACTATTTCTGAGTCAGTTTTAACTCGAGCCACAGAGTAGCTCCGCGCACTCAGTGCCATCCCCATTTCTGGTTGTATCTTCACGGCTGGGGCACTGAGTTTTTTTGGTTCCGGGTCGAGGAACTGGGATTGTATGATCATCTGCAGGAGTGGTTACTTCCTTGTGTGTGGGAACTGATGAAGTAACCGACATAAAACTAAATTGCTATTGAAAAATACATGTCAACAATATCCTGAACTATCCCCTGAGTCCTTGATGTTTTGTAGAAAACTATCAATCTTAGCGATCAACGTAATGAATCATGGAATCTCCACTGCCCCTGGGAAGCATCGAAGTTAAAAGTTCAGCTCACACTGAGTCCCCGCATTTCAGTCCACTGTTCAGCAAGAATTCCTGTTGTGTAACTGGTACTGCTCTTAACATACCTGCTGCCACTCTACACATTGCCTTGGTGAACCATGTATTGTTCTGTCGCGCTGCTACTCTGTGTTGTGGCTGTCGGGGTTTTGTTCGAATCCAAGTCATGGCAGTGAGTGTTTGTCGCTTTTTTTAGGCCTTGTGATAGGTGCTACAGAAATGCAGCAAAATATCAAACATTTTTACATGAAAATATTCCCCGAGCTGATGATTTTCTTCCCTCAAACACTCGCTATTTTGCGTATCTGCGTTTGATGTATCAGAATTCAAGCCCAGTTCTTGAAGATTTCTGTCCCTCCCACAATCACCAAACCTCCTTTACATTCCTCGGTTCACTTTACTGAGGCACTGCGCAATCTAACATTCATTTTTACATTGACACCTTTCAGTCTGTCCTGTTACTTCGACTGTCGCTGAATGAACGTGCTCCAGACTTACCAACGGGACCTTCAAACCAGTCGATCCAATGAGATACTGCGGTTGTGGGATCAAACATCATGGAGCAGCTTTTTCCTGACATGCACCAGTGATTACTGGAGTATCAGAGTCAGGAAAAGGTACAGTACAGCATTGATCAAAAGAGACTTCGATGAAATAGACTATTTTCTGTGATTTTCTGCGTCATTTACTTCATTTGTTCATTCGGCTATAGCTAGAGTATTATGTGCAGTTCTGTAATTCACATTATAGCAGGGATGTGATCGTACGAGAAACGATGCAGAAGAGGTTGACCAGAATATGTTCTGGGCTGAAGAGTTTCAGTTATGAAGAGGGATTGAACAATCTTGGTTTGTTTTCCTTAGAGCAGAGGAGATTTACAGGAGGCAAGATTGAGATGTACAAAATAAGGAGGGACATTGATGGGGTAGACTGAAAGAAACATTTCCTCTTGATGGAGGAATAAATCACGAGGGGGCCACAGATTTAAAGTAAGATGGAGGAAGGTTTGAGTAAATGGATGGAAAACCTTTTTCAGCCAGTGCGTGTTTGGAATCTGGAAGCCAGTGCCTGTAAATGCCACTGGAGGCAGATATCCCAATAACTTTAAGAAACATTCAGAGGCAAATTTGTGATGCTAAGGCATACAAGGCTATGGGCCAAGCGATGGAAAATAGAATTAGGAGACTAAAGCAGTTTTATTTGCCTAGTGCACGATTAGGGGGCCTAAGGGGCTGCTTGCCAGTCGTCCTTGGTAGTGTAATGGTGAGTATCCCTGCCTGTCATACATGAGACCGGGGTTCAATTCCTTGCTGGGGAGTCGATGGTCATTTTTGATCCTTGACTCTATGCATGGTAGTCTCATTTTGGATTTTGAACTTGTCTGCACCAAAATGTGCGGCTCATTAACATCGGTTCAGAAGAGAGGTGGTCTCAATACGACTTCTTGGAAAATCCCTGTGCACTGTTCTCGAGTCTGGAAAACAATTCCTCACAGACAATTTTACATCCATGACCAACACTACACCAACTGTCATCATCATTTCTATGTTAAAGAACACAGCTATTGACTTACATCTCTCAAAGAAGAGTGAAATTAGCGTCAGTGCATCTCACTAATCGGATACAAAATCGTAGCAAGAAACAACGGGTTCTCGCTGATGGGTGCTTTTGTCACTGATAATCTGTTTCTTGTGTTGTTTCACAAGGCTCGGTGCGAGGTTGCTTTGTATAGACGTTGGAGCAGGAAGAGGCCAGGCGGTCCCTCCAGCCTGCTCCACTATTCAATATGATCATAGGGTTCACCCAACTCAGTACCCTGTTTCACTTTTCACCGCAGATTCTTTTGTACCTAGAAGCCAAAGAACCATGACTGACTCCTTCTTATAAAACTAATCAATGATTTAGCTTCAACCGTTTTGTGTACCACAAAATTCTTCAGGCTAATTGCTTTCTGGTGATGATATGCCCGAAACGGATTGCAGCTTATCCTCAAAATGTGATCTCTGGTTATGGACTCTCCAGTGATCGGGAACACATATCGAAATTCTCTGCGCTATACAATCTCATTCGCACTGCAAGAAAGGAAATTGCTATTTCGGCTCTCACAACTGAATCTGTTTACTCAACACCTTGCTCAGCTCCCTGCTTCCAGTAAACACTTCAATCAGGAACAAATCTATCAAATGCTTTGCATTGCGATAAGGACTGACGCTGCAAACTTGCAGAAGTCACGTCTTTGCCCTCTCACGATCTCCCCAGGAGCTGATACAAGTGGGATGGACGGATTTGTTTTCTCCTACCCTCACTCAATTGGCGACAACTTTCTAACTGCTCAATGAGATAAATCTAATGCTTTTCGATCATTGGAACCACTTGTATGAATATGCACGCAGCAAATCGAATACTACGAAACAGATAAACAACCCTTCGCGGAATTTATCACAGCGCTGGGTCAGCGATATGGGGAAGATCATCGAGCTAAAACATCATCCGCTGGTTTGGTGAATTGGCCATGGGAAATTGCCCCTCTTGTGCAGTGATGTGCAGACCAGATTGGTCAGCGGTGGGAAATGCAGTTTTTCAGAAAGCTCTTCGCGGTTCTCAGGATGGGTCACCGGACTCGCAACGTTAACTCTGATGTTTTCTTCACAGATGCTGCCGGACCTGTTGAGCTGTTCCAGAAACTTTGTTTTTCTTCGAGAGCCGATGCAGATTCAATGGGCCGAATGGCATCTGTCAATACGGTCGGTTTTCAATGATCTCTGACTCTATGCATTGTAGTCTCATTTTGGATTATGAAATTGACTGCACCAAAATGTACGGCTCATTAATATGGGTTCATGATCCACACCACACAAACTGTCATTATCATTTCTGTGTTAAAGAACAAAGCTATTTACTTACATCTCTGTTTCAAATAGATCGATGTAGTCCAGCGTTATTGGCATTATTGAAAACTAAAAGATATCATGTAAACCTGCCCAGAAAATATTCACGTGGACGTTGCCAGGGTTGCAGGTTTCGCACTGTACGGCGAGGCTGAATAGGCTGGGGTAGTTTTCCCTGGAGCGTCGGAGGCTGAGGGACGACCTGGCAGAATTTTATAAAATCATCAGGGATACGGACAGGGTGAGTAGTCAAGGTCTTTATCACACGGTGGGCGAGTCCAAAACTGGAGGGCGTATAATTAAATTGAGGGGCAGAAATTTAAAAGCGACCTGAGGGCCATTTTTTCCGTGCAGAAGGTGGTGCGTGTATGGAATGAACTGCCAGACGAAGTGGTGGAGCCCGGTAAAATTGCAACATTTCCAAGGCATCTGGATGCGTGTATGAATCGGAAGGGTTCAGAGGGATATGGGCCAAATGCTGGCAAATGGGGCTAAATTAATTTAGGATATCTGGCCGGCATGGACGAGGTGCACCGAAGTGTCTGTTTTCGCGCTGTCCATCCGGACGACGCGACAGTTGCTGATCCCCGGTTTAATTGTTTGTTTGCAGGGGCTGCTCGCGCCTGTCTCTGTGGCGCAATCGGTGAGCGCGTTCGGCTGTTAACCGAAAGGTTGGTGGTTCAAGCCCACCCAGGGACGAAGAGCTCCTTCACCTTTAACCCCGATGACCGCTATCCGGGAGGTTTTTTGGCTGCAAGAAGATAACTGTGTTAGCTCCTCACGAATCGAGCGAAGCCCAAAACAGACAGGTCTTAACGCGCAACCCGAGCGAAAATGGCAATGCCCGGCTGCAATATCAATTTCCCACCAGTTACCTATAGCCCAGCAATCAAAACAAACATCAATGCAAAGCTGAATCTACCTCGTGAGACTCGGTCGGGCATCAATTGTAATGCATCTTTGAGAAACTGTCTTCGGTTATGCTTCGATAAAGAAAGCATGAACTGCACGACATTTCTGGAATTTAGATTTTCGCTTTGGAAAATGGTTTGTCTCATTGCTCAAAACAGAAGAACTGCCGCGTTTACACGTAACATGAAAAGCACCGGACTACAGGGAAAATGCACAAAGCTGAGCAGGCCATCGTGTACTACATGATACCTTGCAGCATACTTACGGTTATCACGCCTGTTTTGTAGGACAAATGATTCAAAGAAAGTCCTCCATCTCAAAAGCTGATTTTGACTTTTATCCGAGAACCACAGATCAGATTGCGCGGCTGTTCGATCCTCGATGCAGGAATGAGTTGCCATTTCCCTTGTCTTTCTCCTTAACCGTGCGTTTTTGTCTGCGGAGCTTTCCCGACCTGGACATGAGCAAATGTCAGACGGCTGCCGCTGAGTTGGAAACCTGTGTGGGAAACGAAGGAATGCGACTCACTGTATTTTATTAATCTCCACGGTGCTTATTTGGAGATGCACAAAAGGCAGTTTCTAAACGTATTAACAGAACGTAAACGGCGATGAGAGTTGTTAAATGAGGTGCTAACAGCACGTGATTGCGCTTTCTTCTCGATGTGAAAATCTCTGAGTGACCTTCACGTCCCTTGTTTCTGACTAAATGAGATAGAATTTCCTTCACCAGAGCCGCATGTGCCTCACTTTCTGATTCCTGGCTATTTGCATTTTCTTACTCCTCTGTGATATGAAAACAAAATGGATACAATGTCATTTGGTAGCCTGACAGTCTTTAGCTCAGCTTCGATTCCAACATGGCTTAGATTTCAGAGCACGCCTTAATATTAGGGACTTTACGAGAGCGTGAGTCAAGAGGTTTTTCAGAGTCCGTAAATCCATTCATTGTCGTTGACTATATGAGACGCTAATGTGTCCGGCGCTAAAAAATGCCAACATGTTTCTCTACTGCAAAACATGACTGAGGACTTCTCATACAGTTTGAGACATGACAGACAGTATCGGAAGTAGGCGTCTCAGAGACTAACTTAAGATGCATTTGAAAGAGAGGGTAAGTCAGGAATCCGTGGTGCACTGTGACACCAGCAAAATCAGGCTTCTACTTGGCATTGAACCAGGATGCCTTTGCACGTAAAGCAAGTGCAGAACTACTACTCTGCAGAAAGTATCAGGACACTCCAAGTGTACGTTTAAAAATGATGACCATCTGTGCAGTGCAAACAGCGCATATTCAGGACCAGGCAGGAGAGAAACTTAACGAAAAATAGCACTGCAATTCAGTGGAATTGTATTCCTTTTCGACACAACCACAGAGATGTCCGAATACATTCAAAAGAAGGGTGGCTGACGAGAAGAGCAAACAGGAAAGCTCTGTCGACATCAGTGCGGAAGCCTGTTATTGGTAATGGCGGGGCAAACCCTGCAGCTTGTGCCTGGTTTCCAACAGGGGACGTTCCGCGTGTGAGGCGACCGTGATAACGACTACACTACAGACACACGATACACTGCCGTTGTGCCCGCTCAATTTCGTACAGCATTGAAATTTGCAGCCCATCACGTTTTACTTTTCAATTTCAAATAGATTGACGTTGTCCAAGCTTATTGGTATTATTGGGAAATAAAGAAATTCACGTAAAATTACTCAAAAAATATTCACAATGTGGTTGCCAGGGTTGCATGGTTTGGACTTTAGGGCGAAGCCGAAGAGGCTGGGCGAAATTTCCCTGCAGCGTCGGAGGATGAGAAGCTAGAGAAATTTATAAAGTCATGAGGGATATGAACAGAATGAATTTTCGAGATCTTTTTTCACGGGGTGGGCGAGTCCAAAACTACAGGGCATACATTTAAGGTGAGAGGGGAAAAATGAAATGGGAGCTGAGGGGCATTTTTCACGCAGAAGGTGGTGCGTGTATGGAATGAACTGACGGAGGAAGTTGTGGAGGCTGGTGAAATGACAACATTTCAAATGCACCTGGATGCGTGCATGAATCGGAAGTGTTTGGAGGGATAAGGACCAAATGCTGGCAAATGGGGCTAAATGAAATTAGGATCCTCCCACAGTCGCTGGGTCACCGAATTTTAAAGTTTCACCCCATTCTGACCTTCCCACATCTCCGTCCGTTATTTGGTAAGTATTCCTGTAGTGGAAAATTCATTATGTACATTCTAAACGATTAACGTAATGTGGAAAACGTGTGTCCAGTGGCGCAATCGGTCAGTGCGTGATAGTTATATGACAGTGTAGAGGCCTGTGAAATACCCGTTATGAGTTCGACCTTCACGTGGATTAGCTTTTACTGACATGGGGATAGTACACTAAGAATAAGGGCCACGTTGAGCAAATTCGACTTTATTGGAAAGTGTCCGTTTCTGTGGATTGAGAAACGAATTTTCCGGTTGGAAATATCTCAATTATCAAAAATATCCGGCACGTATTCAATGCGTGTGGGAACATCTGCGGAGAGAAAACCGAATGTGATGTTTCAGCTCGATCACCTTTATCACGTGGCTGACCCTGCACTGGTTGCACTCTGGGGAAAAAAAAGAAGCTGGTTAGCCCGTTTCATATTACTCAATTTACTGCTAACTGGCAGAATCTATAACAATAATTTT
Organism: Rhincodon typus; assembly: GCF_021869965.1. Lineage (NCBI taxonomy): Eukaryota > Metazoa > Chordata > Chondrichthyes > Orectolobiformes > Rhincodontidae > Rhincodon > Rhincodon typus. The sequence continues at coordinate 6,705 of NW_025966948.1, read as the reverse complement.
TAAAAAAGGAATTAGATTTATCTCATTGTACTGTTTGACTGGTGCATTCAACTTTTGTCGGAATTCATTGAATTCAAGTACTGCTGAGAAGAACAGAGGTTTGAAAATACAAAAAGGAGAGTCCAGTTGGTGGATTTCTTCGGCAGGGATCGATAAGTATGAAATGGACGCAAAATCATGATAAATATGGTCACATCTTTAAGGTACAAGATAAAATCAGGAATTCCGTCTCCGAGAGACGGTTCACCTCCTGATTATGATGGCATAACGTTACTTACCAATTAATAAAAGAGCTCTGTTCCATTTCTAAAGCTTCACAGGAAATCATATGCCACACGTTTCAAAACCACGAGAATTTTTATAGTCGATGCTATTCAACTGCACGTGTTCACGAAATTCATTGATATCCAAATTTCCTTTCTGTAATTTTTAAAATCCTGCTCAGTTGTTTCACAATTTATAATGCTTCATATCAAATAATATGCCACACCTTCCAAAACTATTAATATTTTTATAGTCAGTTTTAATCAGCCGTTCATGAAATTTCTTCACATCTGAAGTCATTCAAAGACAAATTGATTCTCCACCCACCCAACTCGCCATCCCACCATTCCTCCCACCCAGCCTGGCTACAGACTCTCTTCCCTTGTTAAATACACTACTTGTATGCTTGCTCATATGTCCTTTAAAACGTACTGGAATCACCTACCACCTTTGTTTCTGAAATATTTTTGCAGATTTTAATACCTCTCTGACGGAATGAAACTCTGCTCCAATGTTTCTTTATTATTCACCGACAATTTTGAATTTCTGACCTCTCTGATTTTGATTCACTCGAAAGAAGGAATTTTCATCTTATTTAGAAACTCCAAACCTCGCATCATCTGGCAAATCCCCATTTGTTTACTTCCCAATTTTCTCTGTGTCAGTTACAACGTTTCCGATTTTTCCAACATCTCGTGAATATAATCTGCAACTTTTCCACCACCCCGATAAAACCCGTCTGTGTCCGTTCTAATGACTTTATATCCCAGTAGACTCCATCTGCGTCTTTTCTAATCTGTTTACATATTTGTGGTGAAGAGTGCGGATAAGGATTACACACAATGCTCCAAGTGAAGCTGAACTACAGACGTTACGGTTGTACTGTGATCTCAACCACCACACTATGGGGCTACAGTCACTTCCAGGGCTGACTGGTTAAAGACAGTAAATACCTTCACCAAAGCTAATCGTGGACCTGAGACATGAAAGTTTCAAGAAGAACTGCCATACTTATTATTACTCTGAAGAAATGTCTAGGCCTGAAACGTCAGCCTTCCTGCTCCTCTGATGCTGCTTGGCCTGCTGTGTTCATCCAACTCTACACCTTGTTATCTCTACTTATTGTGTATCGTCTCTCCATATTCGTGTCCCCTTTGCTCATCACTTTGTGCGTCCCTGTATTGAATTCGACCTAATGATTAATTTATTAATTAAGACATTTCCCTCATCGCACATTATTCTGAACTCTATGGAGCACAAACTGATATTACTTGTACGCGCCTGGAATACAGTCCTCTCATCCCTGAGATGAATCGAATGGACATTCCTGTTGTGACTTCGAAGGCAAGTAATTCCTTCTCCGGTTTAGGGAGATCATTACTGCGACAAACTGCATTGTGTGTTCATTACACCCAAGGCAATTGCAGCAAGACTTTCATATTCGGCTTTTACAATCTGATTCCAGCAAAGGTTAACCTAAAAGCTGCATTTCTCTGTGTCGTTTGTCTGTGCGTGGTAGTCTGTACTTTACTGTGTACAATGACATTCAAATTTGTCTGAACACACAGTTCCAAATATTTCAAACAATCTGACTCGTGTGTTCCAAACTGATAGAATGCAGTAGTTTAGCAACACCTGGGCACTGCAAGGATGTGGTGGCTAGTGGAAAGACACTGGTCTCATAAACGGGAAATAATGATTTCAATCCCCGATTCTACTTAGCATTGGTTGTCAATCGCTGAACCAAAGTGTGTGCCGTTGCCAACTGTTGGATTCTGGATCCTTGTCGTTCCACCGCTGCCCCATTTAAAGCACCTTTCTCTTTTAAGTCATGGTACAGCAATAATCTTTGGTGATTCTCATGATGATATAAATTGGCCATGCCAGATTGACCAATGTAGTTTGAATGGTGAGTTGTTGAGGTGTTATTGGGGCAGTTTATTAGAACAATACTTTCCAGAAGCAATCAGAGAGCAGGATATCTGGTAGTATGCAATGGCACAGGATTCATTACTTACCTCATAGTGAAGATGCCCCTGGGTAGCAGTGATCGCAGTGTGACCGAGTTTTATATTTACTTTGAGGAAGTGAAGGTTGGTTCTAAGATGAGCGCTTAAAACCAAATTGAGGAAAATGATAACAGTACGAAGTTAGGGCTGGCTGAAATGAAGTGGAAAATTAGGTGAAGAGCGGGGTCAGTAGACTTGTAATGGTAGATATTTAAGGAGGTATTTCAGAACACTCTAAAAAGCTACATTCCAGTCAGGAAGAGTGGAAGAGAATGAAGCACCAACCACGTCTAAGGAAGGAATGTAAAGATAAGATGAACTTGAAATAAGAGTTCCACAAAAATATTGATATTCAGGCATATACACACAGGTCACATTGTTTAGGTGAGCACGTTTTCTATACCACCTCTTCATCAGTACCATTAGTTCTGAAGAAGAGTCGCTGGACTTGAAACATTAACTCTGCTTTCAAGATGACGCTGACATCGTGCGACTTCTTACGACATCCCCAGAGCAGATCTAACCATAACATTTCTTCTTACTGTCCTACACTTTTTAACTTAAATCTAAGTCTGAAAGAATTACTAATAATGTTCTTTCAAATCTCGTTACAGGTTTAAGGATGATGCAGTCGTACAGATCCAAATACTGACGACGCTTGACTCACAGACCCAGGACAGCAAATAATGCTGATCTTGCTAACGTTGATGTTGCTTAGTGCACGCCCTGTGCAATGTAACCAGTATGCCTCTGTCCAAATCTTTTTACAACCTCTGATCAGTACATCCTTTCGTACAATGATCTGCTTATCCTGCTTGTAAACAAAGCTTTACACTGTTCTCTGGTACATTTGACAACCAATCAATTATGTCCACAGATGATGCCAGTCGTGCTGCATTTCTCCAGAAATTGCTGCTTTTGTTCGGAGAACTTTGTTCGGTCTGATCGCTGGACTGCAGGAAAGGTGCAATTGTCCGAGAGGGCGTACAGAGCAAATTGACCAGGTTATTGCCTGGGCTGGACCATTTCCTCCGTGAAGATAGACGATCTAGGCTGAAGTTATTTTTCTGAAAACAGAGAAAGTTTGAGGGGAACTTATTAACGTGCATAAAATTATAAAGGGACAGATATAGGAGATTGTAATAAACTTCATCTAATTGAAAAGGATGAATAACCATCGATATTTTTTAAAAACAAGGGACGGAGAACTCAGAAGAAATTTAAGGAAGATGTGTTTCTCCCCCAGAGAGTTCTGGGTTTCTGGAACTCACCGCCTGGACGTATGGTTAAGCTAAGAATCATCAGATCATTTTAGGAATGTTTAGATGATTACTTGAAGTGCCAGATCACTCAAAGATAGGAGCCAGGTACTGGAAAACGGGGACAAACAGACACAAAAAGCTGGAAAGCGCAGCAGGTCTTGCAGCATCTGCGAAGAAAGATCAGAGTTTGGCTCTGGTGACCCTTCCTTCCGAGGGAAAAAATCAGATACTTGCTGAAAGACACAAAGATAATGTGTCAAAGACAACTTTCTGTACTGTCAGACTTCAGCAGTTGTGGAGCAATGGAGAGCGTGGTGGGCTTCTGAGGGCTTATTAACCGTTTTATTCAAACATTGTGGGTTTGAGTCCCACCAGAGTCAAGTTTTAGTTCACGTTTGATAGGAGTCAATGATGGTGTGTAGAAGCCGATTCATTGTCACTTCCTGTTGTCCAATCCACATTGCTGGAGAGAGGAAGTTCGTCAATTTTTTAGGGCAAGCTTTCTGGAAATAAAACCATAAGTTAGTGGAAAAGCTCAGCACGTCTGGCAGCATCCGTGAAAAAAAAAGTCGAGTTAACGTTTCAGGTCCAGTGACCCTTCCCCAGAATATCGTTTAAAACATGATCGGACCACAATCAGCTGCCCACCCGACAAACCTGCGCAGTTTGTAGAGAAGCCCAACGAGTTCGCAACACAAACCTTCCCTTCCACGGTCAACTTGTTATTTTCGATTTTTTTTGAAGATGGAGATCGATAATTGTCTGATTCCCAATTGCAGACAGTGTCGTGTGGACGGTGTGGGGAAAGTCATTGAAGTGATAGGTCAGCCATGACTATATCGAATCGTGAGGCTTGTTGCTATTTTTCAGCGTTATTGTTGGCGGAGAGTTTTAAATAACATGATGAGGACAATGCGAATTGACACCACTGAATATCAACTCATCAGCTTTGCTCCGCCGCTCTCACAGCTGGAATGTTCCAGCTTCACACCAGACAGTGGAAGATTTATTGCAAAAAATAAATCAGTTCCTGTGGCTTTCTGCACTGACTACATTATTTACGAGAATTTTGTAATTTAGGATTCTGTAATTGTCCACTCTGAATAAAGTGCGGGTCATTAACATCTGCCCAGAAGAAACGTAATCCCAAGATAAAAACCTTGGAACAACACTGTGCACTCTTCTCGAACCTGGGAAACAATTGTTCACAAAAAAATGTTACTTCCCCGCTATCACGGGGCTTTTCTTCAATCGGGTTCAATTCCTCACAGAATTCGACTCAACAGATCTCGTCACTGAGTAATTTCTTTATTTGTGTTTAGCTCATGCAAACAGAATGTCACAGTGGGAGCGAGCTGCGCCCATGACCCAGAAGTCATACCATACTCTGCAAACCGTCCTCTGCTGTTTATCATTTCACTAACAACAGGGAGAAGTATCTGCTGCTCTGCAAAGTTTACTCAACAGTTTTCAGAAACAAGACAAACACAGCCTCAACTGTTTCCTGCTGCAAGTAACTGAATCAATCTCTCAAATTGATTTCATCGTCACACGGGCCAGGTTGTAAATGCTGAAAATATATACTAGTCGAGACTGTTCGCTCTCACACGTCCCTTTTCTCTCCAGGAGCTGTCAGGATGATGGACTGTGATGCCTTTTCCCGTTCTCTGTCACTCCGGGATGGTTTGAATAGTAAGATCTATTCTCTGAGCTGAGAACAACGTGGTGAAGTTTATGCACTTCAGGTGCAGCGTGTCTGAGAGACAGGACTCCCTGCAGTAACACCCCATCCTGTTTCAGGTCGCAGCGACCTCTCTGTGACATCCAAAAAGACACGGATACAAATCCCCTTTATTGGGGAATATTCTCTCCTTCCGAGCGGCTCTGCATTTTTCGCATTGTCTCAGATGCAATAATTTGAATGAGGTTCCCAACAGAATTTTAGTTGCTGCGCATGCGCAATCTCTCTTTTGCACAGCCTTCCACACTTTCCATACCTCCCACTGCCACCACCCCGCTTCCCTGCCCCGCAAGCCCGTGTTTGACAGGGAGCTGAAGAGCGCATTCGTGCTGTTCTCCCTTAGAACTGCCAGCCAGTGGAAGATGATTTACTGCAGCCGCCAATGGAGAGGGGCCGGTCCCGGGGGGACGAAACTGGCACAGCCTCTTGGGAGCAGGTGGTCAGAATGGGAAGAAGTTGTTATTAAAACTCAGCGCTGCTTTCACATCCCGAAGCAACGGGAAAATCCTTACTTTACAAGAAAACTCACCTGATTTAGTGTTAACAGCTCTGTGCTGTTGCTGGCTCATTGGTCTCGGGGTATGAATCCTGTTTCATGTGGATGGCGTAAATAGGAGCAGCTCTCGCTTTTGAAGCGCGGGCGATTCCGGGCGTTCAGTATCTCCAATCTTCATTAATGAGGACTGGTTTCGATGAGATCAAGATCCCTCAGTCTCTCGATGGTGAATACATCACGTGTGGAGAAGCAGGAAGCAAGTTTTAAGAACATCTGCCCGTGGTCAACAGACCACATCACGGGTGGTGAAAAGTCCCACATTAACGCAACTCTCTTTATCTTTCTATGTTCTAAAATGCCAGTTCCCTAGAAACAGTTTCTCGCTGTCTGCTTCATCCAAACACTCTCGCCATCAAATCTCCATTTAATCCTTAAAGCCTTAAACAGAACAATCCCGGCCTCTGGAATCTCTCCACAAAACTGAATTCCCTCATTCCTGGCATGATGAAGCCGGAGGATTGCGACGAGATTTTGGAGGAAAAATCAGTTGGTAGGCGGAAACATGGAAAGGAAAACAAAAACAATAACTCAGTCTCCAGCTTTGCGAATCTTTCAAAATCTTTTGTGATCCAAGTGGAAGAAATTGATTTAATTCACCAATGGAGAGAACCCAGTCCCGGGGAAAGGACAAGCAGGACCGGCCCGGGAGCAGGGAGACAGAATGAGAGGAAAATGTTCTTGAAACTGTTTGCTGCTTCGAATTCCTGGAGCAACGTCCAAGGTACTTCGCTCTGAGCAAGTCTCAGCTGGTTCAGAGCTGGGCAAGCAAACAATGGGAGCGGCTCGTTGGTCTAGTGGCATGATTCTTCCTTAGGATATTGTACAGTGCTGGCATTTGTAAGTGAAACATGATCATACCGGACTGCAGGGAAA
>NW_025966947.1:16619-27413 GCF_021869965.1 Rhincodon typus | reverse complement strand
CTGATGCTGCCTGGCCTGCTGTGTTCCTCCAGCTCCACACTGTGTTATCTCTGACTCCAGCATCTACAGTTCTTGCTATCAGTTAAAATTGGTTTCAGTACTTCTCAGATCCACCCTCAATCAATAGTGCAATAGATCTTATTCTTCTACAGGTTGAGAACATTCCTGCTCATGTACAATGCAGTGACAGTGACAATCACTTTACTAAGTGATTTAGTAGCATCCTACTCATCAAATAATCAAGCTCCTGTTTTTGAAATTTGGATCGCTATCTGTATCTTGACTACCATTTGAGAGATTGCAGCACTGTAATTGTTCAAATGGAGCAATACGTTGTTCCATTCTGGCACAGAAATATATTTCAGTTTAATGTATAATTGACAGGTTGAACTAACTTTTGAATGTGAATTACATAAAAACTTGCCAAGAAAAAAATTCATACTATACCAATACGACTGTAACTCATGAGGCCAGTGAAAATATTAATACACTTTGCACAACTAAGAACATCAGTCAAAGGGACTGCTGAATATTCAGTCATGACAAAGACAGCTGCACTGCGTCAAGCACTGCAATTTTATTTTTTTGAACGCAAGTTCCCCTTTAAACTGCTACAATGGCTCAGTGACAGAAAAACACCCTTTTTACCAACACTACAACAATTCCTGCACCCTGTGACTAACAAATGAGTACTAAATTACAAGCAACTATTGGCTATCCATCAGACAATAGGAACTAGGTTGAAAACTAATCAACTAAAAATTAATTCAACTCAAAATAAAATTGTAAAATAACCTATCTTAAACATAATGGAAATCCTAATGTTTTGTGCACCTTCAGATGATCATGACATCAACAATTTATTGACTGTAGTACGATCAGGCATTCAATGGTTAGTTGGCAATACAAAGCCAATGGCAGCAGCTTTATAGTTGTCAGAGCTAATGAGTCAACTTATGGAGAACCATTGGAGTGTAAAGAAAATTCTTTATGAAACAAGATTTACAATTCTATGTATACAAAGCTTAAGGTTTCAAAATCAATTTCTTGCCAAATAAATGTAACAACTTTTTAATGATGTGAACTATGGTACACAAAAATTACATCCTACCGAATTGTCACTTTCCAGGGTACTTTTGCCACTGCTGTTTATCGAACCTTCATATGGACCCCAGGATAGTCCTTTTGCCAAACTCTGACATGCACGCACTTGCATTTCACTGTCCAGTTGCTGCAACTCCAGAGACTCTGGTGAAATGAAATTTAAATAGAATAATTTAAATGCGTGATAGTCCTTGACTGCCTGTACTGTGTTACATAAATTTCACCAAAGACAAAACAAAGACAAGTGTTCCCTTCAATGCAACTTAAAACACAGACAAAGTTGGGGGTAAGAAGAACAAGTTTGCAAAGAAAATACTCCACTCCTCATCTGAAAATAAATACAAGTTGGACAGAAACACCATGTTGATCTGCCATATTGTCTCTCTTCAAATTCACTGCCACCATCCATTCCAATGATAGAATCTATTGGAATGAGACACAGGAACTCCAATACGCATCCATACATTTCAGTTGACCAATATTTTAAAACAACTCAACAGATAGCAGACCCCATAAAATAACACTATTTATTTCCCCCATTTAACACCTCTTTCACAAGAAGGCTTTACGCAAAAATTTAAGAAGTAACAGGAACTTTCTTTGGTTTTGGTTCATTGGCTCCCATATAGAAGCAAGCAAATTTAAAAGAAATGGCCATCTGAATATACAGACTAATAGTAGTTAATCAGTCGCTGATCACTCTTTTTCAGTGTACCAGTCGTCTTCCATAAAGACTGTCCAATTTTATATCACTTTCATTAACATAGACAGATCTTTCTTTCTCTACCAGGTTCAGTTTTCCTAAAATAACATTATTTGCAATGGCCACATGTTCACATTTGATAGTCTCCAGTAAGAACAATGAATCCTCAAGAGAAGATATCCAGCATTTGATTAATACATTTGAACTATTCCTTTCTTTAATGGGGTGCTTCTTCTAAAATGCTGCTCGTAGCATGTGGTTTGTTTTATTTTACAAAACTGACCAACTACTAGACTACTGACCAATACTGAATTATAACAAATTAAACTATTCCTTGTGCAATCTTCACTTTCATACCATCCACTAAATGGATAACTCTGGTAACTAGAAAATTGGTTTCCTGATGTCATCGCACCTATTCAATGCAAACACGCCTTATTAAAATTGCTGAGTAAATACTTCTCGTTAACATGAGTTAATGGAATTGATGAGACTGTCTGCAATTGTAAGTAAGATTAATTTGAAAAAACAATTCTGTTTTCCAGCATCTACACTATGGTGTCATGTATTTGTTCTCCTAGGTCAGACAATATATTAAGGAAATCTTCATTAAAAAAAATTAAATCCATAGCAAATGCAGCAGATCATATTCAAACATTCCCACTTCCAGTCTCCTGATAGGTACATTTATTGAAATTAACTGGTCTATGCTAGGGTAGAAATATACATTAGACTGGATTTTACAGTTCCCTGCTGGGCACATTTTTGGCAACAAGGGTGGGTGTAAAATACAACAGGTGGGAAGCCCACCATCTCTCTACCCACCCCAGACCTCACCAAATGTAAGAACTGACTGGCAGCCAGTGGACCTAAAATGAAAAGCCTCCTCCAAACAGTGAGATGCTAGTGGACAAAACAGGAAGAGAGTGGAATTTCTGCCCTTCATGACATCTGTATGAGATCAGGAGAGGAGCTAACAGCAAAGTTGGGGAGGGGAGAGGACTTCTGTAGCCCTAGGGCAGAGGAAAGGCTGATGGGGAGCAATGGACTGGGAGGATGTGCAGGGAGAAAACAGTCTGAGGACAGGAGGTAAAGCCCTGAGAGACAGAGCAAGTGAGGATGCAATCCATAGATGAGGATGTCTGTGGCAAACAATACTGAAGTGAATCTGACAGTGTTAAATAGATTCTTTTTAATTAATGGTGTTAAAATGAAACAACATTCGGTGGGGTGACTTTAAGTAAGGACTTATTATCAAATTGAAGCATATTGCATTGCTAAGACAATTAGTATATTCCGAGCAAGTCGAAGATGCAATGTAGAAGGAACAATTACAAGAACCTCACATTATTAATAGACTTGGAAAGTATTACTCTATTTAAACACAAAGATATAAGGATTACAAGCACTGTACATTAAAGGCCTGACTATAAGTTGAAGCCAACTTTTGGGCACAGCAGCGAAACTAACTTAATGAAGGAAATAATTCTTCCAGTTGTACCTGGTACGTATTTCTAGGTGGTGTTTCTAGAAGATTTATCTCCCATATCCTTTTATAAACATGATACTCCTCGTATGGTGGATTACATATCAGCCATGGCTCAGTTGGCAGCATTCTTGCCTGTGTCCCCAGGTTTAGGGTTCAAGTCCCATTTCAAAGTTCCAGCAAAAAAATCTGCGCTGGCCCTCCAATGCAGTACTGAGGGAGTGCTGCACTATTGGAGGTGCCACCTTGCTAACAAGATGTTAATCTGAGGACCATCAACCAGCCTGCAAAAGATCACATGGCACTATTTTGAAGAGTGCGGAAGCTATCCCTGGTGTCATGGCTAATAATAATAACTAGTCAAGTGACATCACAACATCATATTATCGGGTCAGTATCACATAGCTTTTTGTGGGAGCTTTATTTGCCATGCCCTTATTTCTTTTCTTCAAATGGGTATAAATGCTCTTTTTGACCATAGAGACACATTTGTAAAATCCTTACCTAATCATACACCGCTTAAAGAGAGAACACAGCATGCAAACAAATATGCTGATTCGATTGTGTAACACCACTATAAAACATCTTTCAGTGACAATCTCAAACCAATGAAATGCAAAAATTCAAGAGCTCAACCACTAGTATATGATCTCAAATCAATGGGAATAGACAAAAAGTCTAGCAGAAAACTGTCAGCTGCTATTTGTCTCAGCGAGATGGCTCAGATTGTTCACCCTAAACTGCTTCATTCATTCCATAAATTGTCCTTGCCCTGTGTTCCACTCCTGGGTCTCGATCTTGGCTGTGCCTCTGTTCCAATCTTCCATCTGCAGTACTTGGGAAAATAGCAGTTTATTTGGCAAGATACTATTTGTAAATTCACCACAACGAAAGGAAGGCTAAGGAAACTTACACTATGCCATTAGTTACAAAGCACAGATGTACCAACTCTAGATATTGTTCATTGCGCTATAAATGCTCCACCAAAGCACAAACCAGAGGACTTAGTTTTACCCTCATGTGTCAAAAAATTAAGAACTGACGATTTCATCAGTATGGATATTTACTACCAGGAAACGATATTTAAGATTTTACAGCATTCTATTTTAGTATACAAAGCATGGTACAGTTTAAGATTAACTCTTCCTGACTAACTCCACAAAATAACATACACTTCAACTGCCAGGTAGCAGCACTATCTCCTTCCCTGTGCTGCACCCAGTCCTCTCCTTAGTTCATCACTCATTCCAGGTCAGGCTACCATGGTGCAGAGATAAGACTGTTTGTTCGACATGCTCCATGTCAAAATACTAATCTATCTTCCATATATCAAACCTCACCAGTGCAAAATGCTTTGCAAAAGATAAACAAACCTTCCCAGCCAACAGTGAACTGCTCTGCAGCTACTGCAATGACACTTAAACCACTTTCCCCAACCTAATTGTCAAACTATTTTATGGCTCCTGATGTGCCTTTGTTGTAACTAATCAAACAGGATAGCAGTGAACAACAAATGAAGCACACGAATGAGATCTCAAAAAATGTTTTTACTGGAGTGGATACAACAGTGACGTCAATATCTTGAAAACATCAAATAATCTGTCTCCTTACTATGCTGTAACTTAAAAGTTTCATAAATCCTGTAGCAAACAAGAGAGAAAGATTTGGCAACCCTTCAGCCAAGCAGTTTCTGTCAAAGCATATTATTCAGCTTGACAATAAGTTGGCATTCAGCTAATCCACATTTTCTCTCTAATGATCAATACTATCTCTTCCAGTGCTTCCTTTCCCAATTTTTTAAATCCAAGTTGTTAATAGTTGCAAATTACAATACCTAAACCTTTCCAGATAAAATACAAGACTGCACAAATGCACTGTTCTCAGTTTCATAATTCATTAACGCAAAGGAACAGTTTTAATAAATACTGACTTCCGCACAAAGTGGAACACGGATCTTCTGTAATTTTTAACTAGCATTTTTACCAACATTGATCCATCTGAAGGTAACGAACAGCTCGTTTTTCTTTCTCAAAATACGAAACTATAGTGTAAACCAAAAATACACCTACACATTCAACCATTTCACAAGAGGAGGGACCAGTTTAGAATTATGTCATGATAACCACTGAAGGATAATACTGAAACCATTTTTTTTGAGATGCCAGTCTGAACGAAAAAAAGACTAATGACACAAACATGAAAACTTAACTTTATAAAAGCAGGGTTGGTGAAAATCCAATGTTAAAGAGAACATTTCCGATTAAGATCATACTATGACCCTACCCTCCAATTTTATCTTAACCCTGACACTGCAGTTGATAAGCTTCCACTAATGACCGTATTGGTGCCATTTCCTGCTCTCTCCCCAAAATTAGAAAATGTCATCAACTTTGCTTCAAATTCAAACCCTTCCCTCACCTTCTCAATGTCCACCTTCGTCCCATTCTTGTCTTCTCTGCCCCATTTCTGGGGAAAGTCAACCCATAAACATTCATTACAAGCTCACTGACTTCCACAGCCACCTCAACTATGATTCCATACTCCTACACAATGTTAGGACTTCACTACATTCTCACACTTCTACCATCTCTGCCTCAACTATTCCAATGAGGCAACCTTTTATACCCATGTCTTTGATAATGTCGTTGACAAAGAATTCTCAAGCTGTGGTAATAGAGCCTGCAACCGCATCCAACCTGTCTGCTGCACCACTCCCTCTCCCTCCTTGAACCACATAACCTTTCTCTTGTCCTCACCTCTAACCCCATCAGCCTCTGTATTCAACAGATCATCCTCTGCCATTTCCACAACAAAATATATGTTCCGCTCCCCTCCCTTTTCAGCATTCCACAGATAGGCGTTTTCAAAATATCTTTGTCCACTCTTCAATTACTTAAGATCTTATCACCTACCAACAGAACCTTTCAACAAAAATGTATGAGATGTATTCCTTGCCCTTATACTCTCCCTCTTTTCACCTTCCAACATCCCAAATCATCTACCAGGTGAAGTAGCAATTATGTATTCCTCTTTCATTCAGCATTTGCTGCTCACAATGTAGTCAACTCCACACTGGGGTGACACTGCATGACTGCGTAGAAAACACTGCCATTCAGCTCATGAGCATGATACAGAGCTTCCAATGCCTTTCCATTTTCGTTTTCTACCCTGTTCCCAACTTAACATCTCCATTGTTGGCCTACTGCACCATTCCAGTGAAGCTCAATATAAGTTCATGTAGCTCATCTTCCGTGGCATTTTATAGCCTTCTGGTCTGAAGATTGTACTCAGCGGCTCATATGATAATCTCACCTACCACCAATCCCGCACCCCACTACCACCCCCACTTCCCCCAATTTTGTTTCCTTTTCTTTGCATGTCTTGGTCTTTCTCCTAATTATGCTTTCAGACAACAGCTCATTTAGTCTACGTACATCTTTTGTTTATTTTGTTGGTCAATTACAATTCCGTTGGGCTTCTAAGGCTAAACTCTTCTATCAGTTAATGTTTCCCGTCTTCCACACCATTTTAGGACCACCTATTCTCAGCCATCCCTTGCACAAGCCAAATTATAGTTCTCGACTTTGTCAGTTCTGATGAAAGAGCATCAACCTGAAATGTTACTTCTGTTTCCCTCTTCACCGATCCTGCCGAAAGTGCAGACTATTTCCAGCAGCTACAGCTTTTATATGCTTAACTACTCAGGTGATGGTCAGTCATTAATTAAAAAAAGCATCCTAAATGAGCTTACTGTAGTAGCTGTAGTATTAAGGATTTTCAGTATTGAAAAGCTCAAATTCTGCTCCTGGACTAGTCAAAAATACCAGCACTCAGTATTATATTACTACAGAGTGAATAAGAAGCCAGAAAGTGTAAAAACAGACTTCTGTCAGTCAAAGAAGTTACATTCATATTATCAAATTTTCTTCTGATAAAGAAATAAAGGAGTACTAGACTTGCAATTCTAAATCACATAACAAAACTAATGCCTTTGTTGGGCCTAAGAGCTGTAAACTTAAGGGAATAAGCCACGTCCAAGTTTGCATACACCCTTAGATTATAGATTATAGATTCCCTACAGTGTCCTTACAGGCCCTTCGGCCCAACAAGTCCACACTGACCCTCAGAGCATCCCGCCCAGACCCATCCCCTATAACTCACCTAAGTCTACACATCCTTGAACACTGTGGGCAATTTAGCGTGGCCAATCCACCTAGCCTGAAAATCTTTGGACTGTGGGAGGATACCGGAGCACCCGGAGGAAACCCACTCAAACACAGAGAGAATGTGCAAACTCCACACACGCAGTCACCCGAGGGTGGAATTGAACCCAGGTACCTGGTGCTATGAGGCAGCAGTGCTAACCACTGAGCTACGTGCCACCCTTGTATTAATTGACACTTGTCATGTTCACCATCTCTAAGAATAGCTCTATACTCCAAATTGATTTAACTGAATACAAAGTTCACAGGCCTCTGAGGCGAGATTTGAACCTAAGCTCCCAAGACATTAGCTGGGCCTTTGGATTGTTAGTCCAGTGACAGTACCACTATGTCACTATCACGTGTTACACTTGTTTAAGAGTAACAGCAAAAGGTTGCCTTGTTAAACTTGTTAATAAAGTCAAGTTACCAAAGTTTGAAAAAAGTGTTTAATAAGACAAAAAAGCAAAAATCTTGCAATTTCAGCATGCAGTAAATCAATCTAAATTTACAATTACATAATATTTTGAATCCTACATTACCCATGGCTTGTTCTTCTATTATGGAACCTAACATTTGTGTTACCTGATCAGGTACAAATATCCTGAAAGATTCCACAAATATTTATTACAGTTCCTTGCATAGACATATGTTACAGTTGCATATATTGCGTCTTGGTGAATACTAGGCTACATGGTTACAAACAGTACCATGCTTCCATCAGTGGCCTAAGATGGAGACTGAGACTTCCTTACTTTGGTCACATACTAAGAGATGGTCATGATTTCATGAGCATGACCCTTTAAGATATACAACTGCATACCAACTGTGAAACATAACACAACAATGTTTACTTTAATGTCCTGCAATTTCCCACTTACCCCTCCCCTCCTCCCACAAACTGCACTGCATAACCCTCATCCAGACCCAGGTTATGAGCTGCAGTATCCAGGAGCTTCCCTGTTAGTTCCTGGACAGCCCTGGAGGGTTTGCAATACTAGAATGATAACACCACCAGCTTATGTAGTTGCTCTGTGGGACAGAATTGCAGACTTATTACCGGTCTCAAACTGAAGTCCCATTGGCAGAACGTACAGCAGAATCTCTAACACATCGGGTGCCCAATCATTTCCAAACTTTTCCTAATTTTTGAACTATCTTAACACAAGGCTTTCTTACTTAACCTGTATCAAAAAAAAATCAAACAGCTCAGCTCAGATGGCCAGAGTACTGTACCAAATTTATAAAATGCTTTTCCAGACCATCGGATAACTTCCGCAAGAGCTATTATCTAAAGTTCTACTTAAATGGTTGAGTGTTTAACATTCTTTAAATTCACAAAAGAAGAAACTGCCCTCTTCTTTGGCTTTCCTCATCAGCACCAATGATACCACAGAAGCTTGAAAAACTAGAAACCATAAAAAAAATTTAATAAGGAGGGGTAATACCTCATGACACAACATTGTGAAAGGGGATCATAACAATATTCTCCTGTTCTCTAAATATAACATAAATAAGGGACAAGGACTCGGTTTAACTGAAGATCTTTGGTGGATTCATTTGCAGCTGAAGCATTATAGTATCGAGTGACATCCAGGCATACATAGCCTGTGCCTAGAGTGAACTAGTGCAGCATCTGTAGTCATGTGATTAGATTCAGGCACTTGACTTATTTGCATGTTGAGTTCATAAAGAACATCTCTCCAAAGGTGCTAATTCAACATGAAGGAGTCAAAATAAAGGATATTACCTCTGCAAATGGAATAAGTAACTCATGAAATTACAATTATTAAACAATCTAACCACACCAGTCATGACAAAGATCAAATCAATTAATGATAATCAGCCAAGTGTTTAATTCATGGGATTTTACAAATAGCTACATAAGTAACTCAGTGATTGGATAAGATTTCAGGACGAAAAAAAATTTGTGGAACATAGACGTTCAGCAAACAGCATACCTTTCAAATTGTTTTCTTGCTTTGTTATCCTCTAGAAGTGAAACTCAATGATCTATTAGACACTAATAGTTCAAATGATCTTTCATTATCAGCTGTAACAAAGTCCATTTTCCAGCCTATCTTGGTATCAGTAGCATTTGTGCTTTGTTTGCTTCAGTATCCGTGTTAATGCAATTTGATTACCTTATCTTCCCATCAGTACCCCAGCCCCCATTCTGAGTCTCTCAATTCAATTGGACTTCACCTAGCCATGTGACCTTAAATTTATCAGAATAATACCTATCGCTAAGATCATTAACCAAATTCTGTAAGGTATCCAGGCTGTTTACTTTTGATAAAGTCTCAGAAAATAACAGTTGCTGTCAGCACCATTTATCTAACAAATGGATTTCTTTTGTTCGTACACAAGTTCAGCTCTCTACAACAAAAATATTTCTGATAAGTTCATTCAGGATCATTCTAAGGCCCTTGCATGTGAAAAGATCAAGGGACAAGATTAAATGGGGCACAACAACCTCAGGGTCAGGTTGGATATCATTTAAAATGGGTCATGCCTTTTACAAGGGAAACAAATGGAAACATCTTGTATTTCAGGACAATGCTGGATGTGTATCGTTAAGTGTTGTCACTTTCAGTTACGCTGAATAATGTATTTGTCAGTTTCTCCCACCTATCCGTTTAAGGAGTGACCATAGATAGCTCAAGTTTCTCATGATAAAGATCAGTGCCATTGCAATTACCCATTAATAATACACAGTTGGAAGTCATGACTGCAATGAGGGTTCTACAACACACTTTGGAAACAATGGGGGGGGGGGGGGAGGGTAAGCCAGAGCTTTCAGTGATAGTTTTTAATCCAAAGATTTCATCACAATGGTGTTTGGAAATTGAACCAGTTGTTATGTATAGCTGTGCTGTTGACATTCACTAACTTTTCTGCAAACGAACAGTACTTGTGAGGCTAATACCTCATTGTGGTCCTTTCTTTGGGTAAGGTCAAAAATCACGAAGCCAGGTTATAGTCCAGTAGGTTTATTTGAAGACACAAGCTTTTGGAGTCTCACTCCTTCTTCAGGTGTCATTGAGAGAGGTGGTATCATACACAGAATTTACAGGCAAAAGATCAAACGCTCATAGGTTTGTTCAATACATTCACATCAGTTCTAAGGTGGCTGTCAAATCTTTAATCAGTTAGAAAGGAGTAATGTGCAAATCCCAGCATTTCTTTCAAATCGCTACCCTGACATAACTTAAGGTTTTATCAGTGTATACCAGAGGGACCATCTCAGGTCAGATAATGCATTTTAGGTGTGGGGCCTTGTTTAGAGTCTGTCTATT